>NW_009212540.1:0-28432 GCF_000690835.1 Fulmarus glacialis
GGAGAAGGGCTGGCCAAGCCCCGGCATAGGGGGCAGCGAGGAAAGGGCCTGTGCCCACTGACTGGGGCACCCCTGGGCTGTGTCCCCCCCTCAGTGCCCGGCCGCCCGCACTGGTGGACGAGGGCTCTCCCGGGCTGCTTGTGCACCATCGCGGCTGCAGTCCGGCGTTGGCACCGCCGCGGGTGTGCCCAGGCAGGGGGTTGGTCCGATGCTGGCCGGGGGTTTTCTGATACGCTCACAGAAGTGTTGGCAGTTTGGCTGGGTAAAGTCTAGTAACGGCGTGGGAGTGAAACCCAGGTCTGAAACAGGCTCCCCTGCATACCTTAAGAACAGAAAGGTGTAATTGCTTCTCAGTGACACTGTCCTGCCTGGTAGGTAGAGGTTGGAGCTGCATCCGTCTGGACCAAGGCAGGGGAGTCCAGCTACCAGCCGTCCTTACGCTCCGGCATCCCACATTTGTTTTGTCAGGAGCGCAGAGCCACATTTGCTGGAGCCCTGGCTGAAAGAAAGACGAAACTGTCCGTTAACTCTGGGCAGGGTACGACCGTCTGTCCGGGGAGTTGGTATGGAGACATGGTCTGGGAAAGGTTGTATGCTGCTGCCCTTTGCTGGAGTGGGGTTTTGTGGCATGAGTCTGCGTGAAAGGTTTCTGTGCTGCATGGCCGAGCGGGGCAGGGTTAGTGGTTTGTAAGCTTAGACAGCTGGCAGTAGCACTATAGATTTCAGTTAGCCTGATGCAGTGCCAGTGAAGCAGTTGACTGTGGAGCAGGATTTGGATAGATTTATTATGACTATTATTCTGCTTTATTTTGTTTATTTCTATCCCTTAGCTATAAAACCTGTTTTTAAAACACAAAGTTCAGAGCATAAGCAATGGTGGTGGAGTTTTTTAAAGGATGATGAAAGTTCTTCCCCAGGGATCTTTCAAATTTTTTTTAACATATATAGAAGACATTTGTAGGTGTATTCAACACAGTTAATTGGCTTCTATATGGAATGAAAACTGCAGCACAAATCTTTCCATGGGAAAAACTTATCTACCTATGGATTAGTGACAGTTCAAAGACTTCTTCCTGGTGAAGACATTTTGCAATGACTTCTCACACCCTGATTTACTTTCTCAAGTTCTAAGGCTATTTTAGCATATCATTGAAAACTGCCTTTTACTCCCAAACATGCCAAAACCTTCCCCAGGAACAATGACTCCTTCTCACCAGACTACGGTGGGTAGGGTATGAGGTGTTAATTATGAAAATCAAATCTCAAACCCGCTAACACTGCGGTTCCAAATACGGAGCCTTACCTGCAGATGCCTGGGCATGTGTGCCATCTTGATGGGACTGTTTATGATGTACAAAGAGTTACCCACATGCCTCTGATCTGGCAGGATCAGGCTGTTGCTATGTATCTGTAAAATAAAATGTGGGAGGAAGATGAACGAAGCCTTGCTGGACCAGAAGACAGCTGGGGTGAAGGTGTCTACAAAGCTCTGTAATGGGGATATGACAGCCTCCATTCCAGTAATATGACAGTTGGCCACCGGTCCTCCCAAGAAAGCCCTTAGATAGCGAAGATGAAAGAGCGTGAGAAAAACCTATTCCAGCTCTTGGGCTGTTAAGGACTGAGAGTTTTAGCGCTTGACTCCTATGGAAAAAAAGTTATTCCTGTGATCTGTGTAAGACAAAATTAAGTCTTCCAGTTATTTTTTTATTTTGATCATAAATGAACATTTTACACATTTCAGAGGAATTCACAGAGTAGATGTTTCCAAATGTTGTATCACATTGCAACAGCATGGGTAGCCCTGGGCTCCTGCTGTTAGAGTATGGGTTTCATACGTTGTGTATGTTTCCATGCCCTTGCTAGGTACAGAAGGTTGCAGAGATCCTAACACCGAGACCAGTGTGACTGTATTATTTGGAGTGGTGCAGGACTGTGCTTTTTAACTCTGACTGTTTGGTACACTGCAAAATAATGAAATAAATAGGAACTTTCACTCTGTTTGACTCTACAGAGAGTTTCACTTCTTCTCATTTCCACCCTGCAAATACTGTACTTGCAGCTGTTATTAAGAAAGCAGGAAAAATATGGAGAGCATTGCTTGCTTCATACTTCTAAATTTCAGTGTCTAATTAGCTTTAATCTTGCCATTTAGCAAGGACTTGCAGATCTATGAGCAATTACGCAATCCATGAATGTGCTTCTGTTTAACTCTACTACTCTGCTGTTCATCAGAACATGCAGAATTGGCAAATCAATATTGCAGCTATTTGCACACCAGGGCATGTTTTTTTAATAGCCTATTATATTAGTGTTTTTTTTGCTTATAAACGTGACAGAGCCAGGAATGCAGCCTGCACTCTTTGTGTTGTAATACTATAAAACCATATATAAGCTCAGTCACTAATGGCCAAAATGCTAGTATGTACGGTTACAATAAATTGCTGTCAGGTGAAGAAAACAACATTCCAGAACTGTGGGAAGTATTTCGTACTATTTGTTGCTCCAGACCTATCAAAACCACCACTCTGAACCCAGTTGCGTTCTTTTGCAGTCAGCTATTTTGCTCCAACTTCACAAATATGTTGAAGAATTTTTCTGCTCTAGGACAGCTCTTCTCATACAGACTAAAATGAGATTGCATGCCCTTATCGAAGACTTTCTTGTGTGTAAAATCCATGCTCTCCCAGCTTTGTGTTATTAACTGTGACTCTGAAAAAGTAAACTCTCTTCTCTTTAATAAGCACGACTTTGTTTCAAAGACAATGCACCATTTATTCACATTTAACCAGCCAATTTGGCTACAGCTTTGGGATCCAAGAAAATATGAAAGGCAGTTTAGGGCCAGAGTCATAAATACCACAAGTTCAACACCATTTGGGGATTTTTTTTTTTTTTTTTTTTTTCATTTTACTTGCAGTGCAGGAGAAATTGACTTTTATTTCTTCAAATAAAGTCTATGTAGGAAATTTGTCAATTGTTTTGTGCTTAAGTGCAAATATCCTAATGAAAATAGAAGGTGACTTTTACCTAGTTCTGCCTTTTAAATCTGAAACGTGATTAAATTGATTTTTAGGACTTGGGTTACTGAATTCCCTAGACTTTGTGTGTAACGCTGGGCCAAAAGGAACATAAATACAATGAAATAAATCTCTTAATAATATGCACAACGAAGCATATCCCTGGAAGGATAGGGAATGAAGTGACATCAAGGTAGCCAGTTTTGCTTAGAGTTTTCCCTGTTGTTGTTGCCCTGGGATATAGTTTTAGGCTAGAAGAGCTGCTTTTGGGCTGTGCTGAAATAAGTGCTTTGCATTCAATAGCATAACTCCTCATGGATATCAGGGGAGATCAGGATCACATTCATCTGCAGACCTCTCTGTTGTGCCTTCTTGAAGCAGCAGACTTCTTGTCCTTTCCCAACACTGTTGCCACTGCAACAAGTTCCTTTTTATTTGAAAGACTTAAGTATTTGTGCATTCAACCTGCCTCATTGAGCACTGACTTCTGTAGGACTATATCCCAGTAGATCAGCTGTCAGATCAATGCCCCCACGTAAGGAATTTCTACTTACATTCAGGAGCACTGTTGGACAACAGAATCAGTCTCGTGTGGTGGGAGGAGATTCCAGCTTCATCTCAAGTGGAGAGGAGGAGGATACCTTGCCCCTTGGCACAGCCTTCACAGGCGTGGTCCCAACGACGGGGTCCAGGTCAACATGTGTGCCAACCCTGTTGGATTTATGGCTGATATTAAAAAAAAAAACAACAAACCCAAAACATCTCTTCCTGACATGCTGCATTTTGAAGAGCCCTTGGGCCACAGAGCCAGCATCTCATCCTAAACAGAAAGCGCTCCAGGAAGGGGGACTGTCTTGTGGGTGGGGAACATGGTCATCAAAGGGTTTCCAGGCAATATATAACTTCCAGACCTGCCAACACCTACAGTGAAAGCACATGTGAGAGAAGGGCCCAGCACCCCCAACCTGAGCCAGCTTGCAGCCCACACACGAAGCAGGTGACATGGCTCTCCAAACCCACGAGGGTCCCAGCAGCTCTGGGGAAAGCCTCAGGCTTGCACGAGGAGCGAGGCCTGCACAGCAGCAGGGCTTGCCTCAGGGGTTGGCATTGGCAGCCCGGCATCCTGACCCGCTTCTGAACCACTCCCACGGGTTGGGATCCTGCAGGAATTCCCCCGGCAGGGATTGGTGGTGGTTTCAGTTTCACGCCTACGTCTGCTGCCTGGCAAAGGCTAACCCCACCTGGCTGTCCGCCGTCCCTCAGCCCCATCCAGTTCTGAACAACGCACCCGCTCCTCTTCCTCCTTGGTTCAACACCAGCAGCGAAGGAGAGGGAATGGCTCTGGGCCTCACCTAATCTGCAAACCATGACAGACATCCCTTCTGGGCAGATCAGGGAAACAGTCATAGCGGTCTCATCATCTACTCTGAAAAATGTGGCTGTACTTCTAGCTGTTTAATTTCCATTGCGTCCCTGAGTAAGGCTGTGGGCAATAAGCAAAGCAGCACACATTTCCCGCTTGAAATAGAAGAGGGAGATAGGCAGGAAGGATGTCATTCTTTGAAATAATAAAGCCCTGCTTTCTACCTGAGGTCTGCATTTACTGTTATCACCTCCAAATAAAATCTCATCCGGCTCTAGTATAAATTACTTGTAATGTGCAATACGTGAAGAAAATAGTCTGTTAAACAAATATTGCTTATCAGCTAGAGCGGAGAATGTAGATGTGTGTCAAATAACTCAGCCAGATCTTTCATTATAGCTGTAAATAACAGCTGAGTAAAGTGACATTTTCATGGACCTGATATGTTACCATAGTGGGAAAATGTGGTGAGAGATTTGCTTATGCCCTCGCTAAGTTAGGAGCTGGGAATTTGGGAAGCCGTATCCTGTTTGTAGCCCTGACGCTTAAAAAAACGTTTCCCCTTACAGTCCCCAGAGATCTGATGCCACATCTTAGTGCCTTCCACATAATGACCGTAGCAAAAGGAGTTGGTCAGTTCTGGTCCTTCTTGCTCTCTAGGGAAAAGTTTTTTTTGGGGTTTATTTATTTAAAGTCACATTAATTTCCTTTCCTTTTTGTGCTTTGCTGCCTGGAATTTGGAAGCTCCAGGAACAGTCAGTATATTTCCAGCCAGTGTCATGGCACTTTTTTCCTCTGCATCTTTGTTTACTATTTGATAACTCTGCTTCCATTTTTGTAAGTTACCCCAAATGAAAAGTATCTTAACAGAGCCCACTGTCTCTAAATAATTATTAGGGGTAAAATAGCATTACTCTGCCCACTATTTTATTTTTGCTGTTGTTCAGAACTCTGAGGAACCTGTCCCTGAGATGGTACTTGTGGCAGGTACGAAACAATGACATGGAGCTGAAGGACGTGCATCTGTCCTAAAGTGAGAGCCCCCCATAATACTTATGCCACCATAAAGGAAGGGCTGTTGGTTAGCTGTAGATTGAATTCTATTCAGCAACCGATTTTATCTGTGTTTATCTATGTGCTACTTGAAAAAAGCAGAGTTTAGCTGCCCAGGCCGTTACATGCCTGAAAGGCATTGGAGTTAAGACAGAGGGAAAAATGCAGCCAAACAAGAAATCACTTCAACTTTTTAATAATATGTTAACCCTTTGCTGGCTGAAACAAATTACGTACCGAAAAGGAAATAAAAATGATAGCACGTTTACTGCTTAATTTTCACCTTGGCTCTGTTTTGAGGGCATAACATGTACGTGTGGGTCTCACTTTTTGATCTCTCCAGTATCTTCCCTCTCACCTCCTCAACCTTCCTGAACTACCAGACTCAACTTTAATAAAGATTACAGGATTGTGGTGGCTTTTGCAGAGCTGCATCTGACAAGTAGCAGCATCGCTCCAATTACTGGGGACAGATTAATCAGGTCCCAGCTGTAGCCTTCCAGCCCAGCAACCCTAGGGTTTGTTGTTTGGATAGGGAGACCTCGACTGTGGATCACTTGTGGACAGCCTGGTCTAAAGACGTGTGGGTTTTTCCTCTTGACCATCAGTGACCCCCAGTAGTGCGCAACAAGCTCTGCTCCCCGCCAGCCCATCTGTGGTGCAAGGCTATAAAGAAACTCACCTTATTTGTGAAGTGTCCAGAGATCGCTGAGTGATTGCTAGAAATGAGCCAACGGTCATCATTTTCTCAAGGGAGCTCAGCAGTCCAGTGTTGCTCTTCTTTCAACCATTCCTGTGCAGAAGGAAAAAGAATTGAGTCAGTATTTTTTTTGACAGGCAGAACATTCTTGTTTTGTTTTTACTTTAAAACAGATTGGAAGGAACTGGAGTCAAACTCCTGCCAAAAAGCCAGCTTTTGACACGTGCCAAGCATGTAACATTTCAGCCCCAAAGACAAATCTTTTCGAAAGCTTATATCCCCTGTTTCTTGCTTCCCAACCGCAGGTGAGATGCAGGAGCAGGTATTTCAGAACATCACAGGACATGAAACAAAATGTCATCTTAAGTGCCTTTCAGTTGCTGCTTTGTAAAACCTATGCTTACCGTTTAGTGACCCTTTCACTCCATGCAAGCAATTCAGTTGCTTCTTTGGTGAGCAGACTGCAGGGTCTTGCACTCCATTTTTAGACCATGCTTTGTAAGTTATTTACGTCTTCGATGTGCAGACTTCCAGGTGACTTCAAGGTTTCTGACCTGCAGCAGCTCACGGGACTACTTATGGTAGATAAGTGTGAATTTGTAACGGTCTCTGATGGGTGGTAGAAGTTGCTGGCTTCGGCTTGCCAATGTCCGCAATTGTTCCAGCTTTCTAAATTAATCAAGCCAAGCCTGCAGGTCTGAAGTTGATGCTCGTTTACAGCATATGAAATGCATTATGAAATGCCTTTTGTCACCCTTCCCTGCCCAGAGCAAGGTAAACTATAACCCACAATGGAAATAGTCTCATCACCACTCCATACAGAACTAACCCGGAGAAGATTTAATCCTGCTTTCACCAAATTCAGTGGCAACTTTTTGACTCTGATTCATTTCAGTCATGCATGACAAAGCCTCCGTTTCTCCATGCACACTGGTATTGTTTCTGCAGCATGTTCTTGTTTCCTGTTCCCTGCTGTGGGACTTGTGATTTCAACAGACGGCGTTTCCCTCTGTGCCCACGCTCTGACTGAGCGGCACCCCCGGCACACAGCGGGCTTGTTCCCGTACAAATGCTGGGGGCCAGATGCCTCAGCAATGTTCTTGCTAAGCCACAGGAAGGACCTTGCCTCCTGCATCCTCGTCTCTAGGGATGTTTAGAGCACACTTAGTGTCAGCATATGTTAGCAAGAAGTATGAAGGTTTGTTTGCCTGGAAGCACTGAAATGGCTTCTTTAAAACTGCACTTTACAGATGCCCTTTGCGGAACTGTTAAGAGATCTGGATTTCTCCTGTGTTAGTCTAGCAAAGAAGCTCATGGTTACCATCCATCCAAGTTTGTTATTTGGCATTCTAGCAAGCTAGTCTGGATCTGAAAAGCAGCTTAATTCATAACTGTTCCATTTTACCCAGTCTTCACTTGTCCCTGGCGAGTGGAAGTAAAGAAGATACTCCCATAGGCTAAACTGACAGTAAGACAACATTGGGATGCCTATGCAGCTCAGACCGGTGCCTCCCAACCTTTTTTTTGGTTATCTAAGTTTGCAATCAGTTTTGGCAGCATGGCCTGAAAACATCTGCTGTTTAGAAGCTAGGACAGAAGAGCCTTCTCAGTTCTGTTCTGCCTCTCCACTTTTTGGGGGATTGGTACCAGTGTGTGAAACTGTCTTTGGTGGCTGTGAGTTATTTTACCTGTTATGGGAAACAGCAAACCACCAACTTGCTGGTTACACTCAACGGGAACTATTGCCCCTCCCCAGCCTAGGTTAGCATTGCAAAGGCTCCCCAAAGGCAGTACCTGGAAGAGCGCAGGGTGCGCAGAGCACTCCAGATGCACTTTCTCAGGCTGTCGGCTCACACGAAGGAGGATGGGGCAGCGCATAGCCTTGGGTGGATGCCCTCTGAAAAAAATCTGGGTGGTGCTGGAGGAGGCAGTGGTAGTTCAAGGGCCAGGGGCTTTCCCTTCTGAGCCTGTTGCAAACCTGCACCCTGGTCAGCAGCATTGTCTTCAGGATGGGATATAAAAGCCCAAACCACTTACAAGTCAGCATCATTTTGTGCTGAGAGTCATGGTAAAAATAAGACATTCAAATGTTTTCCAGTAAGAGGTATTCATACCTTTAGGTCTGCTCTTCATGTTACAGGACAAGGTCCACCTTTCTGCCCTGTGCAAATTTAGTGTTTCATCTGGGAAGTTGGAAACACCTTTTGCAGAGCTGAGCTTTTCAAAGAAAGGAGGAGAGATGATAATTTTCTCATCTTCAAGGAGGGACCAGTTTGGGGCCTTTTGGACAAGACCTTTCCCTCCTTAAGTGGGCACAGTGTAAAAAGAGGGCAGGTTCTCAGCTGGAGTTTTGCCAATGTTGGGTATGGCCACAGGGCTATAAAAAGAAAGAGAATACCCTTCTGAAGGAAGGAGACGTATCCCCAGCCCTTCTTCCTTCACCAGTTAAAGCAATCTGCATCTCAAGAGGCCAGCTTGCCTGCTGTTTGCAGAGCCCATGAATGCGTGTGCACGTGGTGTTTGACTCCTGCACCCAAATGAACTTCTCCTTATGTACAAGATGTCTTTAGAAAGAGCTCTGGCCATGTGCAGACTGTTAAAAGCTAGAGATCTGCACCCTTGTGAACTAAGGCTTGTCTGATCCAAACAATTCACATTTCAGAAGCAAAGAGCTTTATTTGTGACCAGAAAGGCTGTCCTTGCCCTCCCCTGTCAAGAGTGTTGAAAGCAATCCAGGAATGAACTTTGCCTTTTGGCCAGTGTTTGTTAGTGAGGGTTAACATATCTTTTTTTTTTTTTCTTTTCTTTTTTTCCCCCCATACCTATGCAAATACTGTCCTTTTTTGTCAATGGAACAGAAATATTCAATCAAAAAGAGGGGTTGGTCATTTTACTTTACAGTTTAGCAGGGATAGTAAAGTGCAGGGATATTTCAGTATGGAAAGAGTAAACAGCTTTGTGGCTTTGGGACACAGAATTGAAGGGTTTGGCAAATTTAGATGAAACAGTGACATTTTTTGCCTTAACCTAGGGCAGAAAGCCCAAGCCACTAGAGAAAACTGGACGTCAGCTAGTGGGAGCTGATGCTGTTGAGCAGACTCAACAGAGCTTTGCCAGTTAACACCAACTTGAGGGATAACCTGGCGAGCATTTGGGGATCTGCAGATTGTACAGGGTAGGGCACAAGCTGCAGTACCTCTTACCCAGCACTGCCAGTAGGAACCAGGTCACAGCTCCAGTGTTCCCTCCTGTACCACCCAACCAGAAGATGCTGGGGAAGGTGGAAAGGAGTGGCATGGGAAGAACAAGCCAATACAAGAGCTGTATCCTCAGCTACTATCAGTGGATTCTGTGAGTCCTAAAATGATCTTGCTGACCAGGGACTGATGAAATATGGCTGTGATTCTAGCACATACAGGCTATGCATGGTGGAAAGTGGAAAAACTCCATGAGCTTTTCATCCATCTGGAGACCTTTCAACCCTGCACAGAGGCTGCCAGCCATCTCCTTTAAAGAGATCCTGTATCCCTGCATGTCTTAAATTGCTGCTGACAGAAAAGTGGTGGCAGGGACCAAAACCCACAATGACATTTTTCCAGGAGGGCAGTATTAGGCTTAATTAGCTGCCGGGCTTGGTCCAGACACAGGATCCCTGTATGTGGGAACTGAAGTTTAAGGGCACTCCAGTATAGAGAAGTGGGATTACTCATTTTTGCGGTGAGCAGAGGAGCTTAGGCTGGACTGTGACAATTTGTCAGAGTAAGTAACTTCAGGGTGTGATTAGTCTTAAAAATCCAGTTTTTGGTGTCATGAATTGGAGCAGCTCCATTCATTAAAAAGTCCTGGCTTGAAACTGGTTTCCTGCATTGCAGAGGCCACAAGGTGCCCCAGTGTCTCACCCCACACTCAGTTGTGCGTGGTTAACTAGAATGTCCCTTGGAGCATGACAGCCATTTTTGGCATGGAGACTTCAGCAATAGCAAGTCTACCACTTCCCCCGCTGGATCATTGAAAGGGATACATTATTTTCAGCACATATATATATATACACATATATATATAAAAATATATATACACATCTCACTTAAGTACATTTACATTCTTTAAGTCAGCAGACTTAGGCCCTATCTCTGTGTTACATCAGACTTAGAGCAATTCTCCATGCTGGGGCACTTTGAGTCTTTGTAGGACTTGTTAATTCATAACAGTGAAGGCAACATCAGGGCTAAAGAAAATCCCCAAACAATTGCAATTCCTATGAGAAACAAGAAAGGAAGAGGAAAGGAAGGGCTAAATTTCAGTTAACACGTACTGCAGCATGGAGTGCCGGAGATCTGGCCAGAGTCACTTACCTGGGTGATGTGCTGGGCAGACGGAGGTGGAGAGGGTGGTCTTGGTGGGTGGAGGGCAGCCCGCTGTGTCGCATCAGCCCTGGGAGCTGGAAGTCAGTCTGTAAATTGATCCAGCCACAGGTGGCAGGTCGGAAAGTCAAGGCATCTTAAATGCAAGGCCTGTACAAGGCTTGTCTGTGCGAGGATGGGAGTTAATGGTCCCGTTCTCTGCCAACCACCTTAAGACTGTTTTTTGGCAACTTAACAACGGTCCTCCCCTTTGAGCATGGAGAAGAGTGCCTTCCTCGGTGTGATGAACACTCCGCTAACCTGGGGCCCTGCTACAAACCTGGAAAAGACAGGGACTGTGAGGGTGAGCTGAATGATGCTGAGAGTGCAAGCAAGGCGAGCTTAGCTTGCATGAAACAAAGTTGGTCCTGATGCTGCCGCAGTCACCTGTTCTCATTGCCAAAGAGCCTGTCACCTGCAGGGTCTCCCACGGGACTCTGAGGAGATGGAGTTCAGCAAGGTTGGAGGCACTGGTGTCTCCTGCCAGTGCTGAACGTGCTGCTGCTGGCTGCTCAGCTGCCAGCTACGGCACATTATGAACGTGCTGGCCTCATCTGTTGTCCCGACACTTGCTGTGCTCTTCTTCCCTGCAGATGCCTTACCTGCTCCTGAACCCGTCCGTGCCAGAGATGAGGCCTCGAATGTACCCTGTGTTTTTTGGAGAAAGCATTGAGGTCAGCCCTGAGCCCGTGCAGGAAATCAGGTACAGACGGGACTGGGTGGGTAGATGAAGATTTCCATCTTTCTCCTGGTGCTTTTCCTTCTGCAAAAAATTAAAATGTGTTTACAAATGGGAGTCATGGTTATTTTGATGAGAAGGGAGGGACAGGTGGGAGAGTAATGCCTGCATTAAAAAGACACTGACAGCAGCAGAGGCAGAGGGGAGGAAGCAAGAACCGGAGAGAGTTTGTAAGAGAAGAGGGCTTTCCTTCCAAGGCCAGCTCAAATCCAAGGCTATTAAAGAAAACCATTACCATCTGTAGGCTTGATGGCCTCCTCTAAGTAACCTGATGGTCTTCATCCTGTTCCCTGCTGATCCTCAGAAGAAGCAACACCCTTATAATTGGCACCTGTTTTTGTTAGCCCTTGCAGTAGAGAAACCAACATTAGACCAGCCCACAGAGACAGAATGAGCTCCTCCTCATGAGGAGAAAGTCCCTCAAGCCAGTGATGGAGGTGTTCTGACCTCCTGTGGGGCTGGTGGTGCGACAGATGGATAAAGATTGGTCTCTGCTCTTCTTTCGCTCTTTTGCTGGTGTGGAATGTACTCTGCAAACAGCATGGAGCAGTTACACACTGCTTGGGGCAGGGACGGTGGGAGGACTGTAAACCCAATTCCCACCCCCCTCAACCTATGCAAACGTCTCTCTGGAAATGTACCCCAGTAAATCTCTGCTTGCTGAGGAACTGCCAGCGGGCATGTTTTTATGGTGATTACATCGGAGTCTTGTTTTATGTGTGCTGAATGACTTGCTTACACCCTAGCTGTGCAAAATACATTACAGCAGCTCAGATTACATGCAGTGCACAATCAGTCAACCCCCCTCTGGGTGGAGGTAATGACAAGCACACACCCAGCTTTTAATCTTTTTTACATGGAGCTGCACATTCCTTGGCTGCTGATTGCGGGAGGAGCGTTTGGGGAGCGGGGAAAACAAGTGAAAGTCCTGCTGCTCCCCATGGCCAGGGATTCTAGGAAAAACCCTTTACGTGGCCTGGTGTCTATACATCCCTTCTGGAGGCCTGCAGAAAAGAGGCAGGGCAGTGACATCCCACGTTTTGTGGGTTCTTCATCTGATGACTGTTAACATGGCCACTTCTTTTGAGACCCATGGCTTGGATATTGGACAGCCATAGCCCACAGCATCTCTTTGCTCCACCTGCTATTTGACCATTGCTTGCATTTTCTGTAGAGCACAACAAGCAATGTCATCCCTCATCTCCCAGCAGCCTGATTTTGGTTAGCTTGGGTGTCTCTGTGCTCTGATGGCACGGCAATATAAAGAAAAAAAGACAAACACACAGCCTTGACAGCTCAACAAGTGTCCGTTACACCATGCTTCTGCCATCTATGAAAACCTTATTTATGGCGTTATTTTCCTGACAACCCAGAGCTTACATGGACAACAGGGCCTGTGAAAGCAGCAGCAGGCATGCTGTGTTGGGAAGTAGGTTCCCCCTGACCCCAGTGTGACATCCCATGCCCATGGCCCACCAGCAGCACCTATTCAGCCTGGTCACTGGGGCAGTGACACCCCCCAAGCCTAGCACCAGCAGTAGGGCGTGTGGTGAGACCTACCGTGAGTCAATGATCGGGGGACCTTTGTTCCTACAGGGGCCACAGCATTTCAAGTTGATGCTGCATGGCTGTGCTTGTTAAAAATGCTCGGGAAAAAGCTAGGTCAAGAATTTTCCTGGGATTTCAAGCTTTTCCTGCACAGTCCATGGATGAATGTCCATTCCTCAGCCTCTGACCCACCCCAGCTGAGGGATTTCACCACCTCTTGATGTCCTTTGCTAACAGGGTGTTTGCCTCCAGTGTAGCTGTCAGGATTGAGCTGAAGCCAGTGGGGCTAATGGAGGAAACCAGAGGAAGAAGCAGGCTGCTTGGAGCCTGTGCAACAAGGTCCTTTCTGCCCTGGCACGACCAGGCAGGCTTGGTCCTCTGTGGACATGCACTGCAGAAATGCTGAGATGGCTTCACTGCAAGGTGGGGTTCCACCAAGATGCACCAGCAGGACGGAGTCCTCTTGGCCCTCCCCTTTGGGTTGTAGGGTTTGCATCTGTTCCAGTGCTGTTAGAGTCCTCTTGGCCCTCCCCTTTGGATTGTAGGGTTTGCATCTGTTCCAGTGCTGTAAGAGGTCATAAAAGTTCCCAGCTCCAAAGGGTTAGAGAAGAGTCCTGCCTGTCTTCTCTCCGCTGCCTGGGCTGTGTTTCTGATACCTTGCTGTCCTCTGGCAGGTGCAATTCTGAGGTGAAGTACGACTCCGAGAAGCATTATCGGGATGACATCTTCTACGGCCCCATCCCCACTGTCACCACCTACAGTGAGACAGTCATTGCTGCTCCCAATTGCACCTGGCGGAACTACAAGTCCCAGCTGATCTTTGAGCCCCGCCAGAAGCCACTGAGGTTTCAGAGCACGACCATCATTTTTCCTAAGTGTGCCAAGAACATTTACCGGACCACCCTCAACTACAGCTTGGGTTGTGCCAAGCGTTGGTTTGCTTCCAGCGTGCAGCTGGAACTCTGCGAGGAAACCAGCCCGTGCGTCATCTACAGCGAGACCCTCTGATCCGCCCTGCCGCTGGCAACCTTGTGACCTCAAAGAGGCTGTGGCCTTTGCTGGGTCTCTGGCTGGGCCTTCATTGATGGCGACTGAATATTAATGGCTGGAGAACACGTCATCTTGGGTGAGGCTGAACTGGCTGGGAGGAGGCTTGCAGGGCACGGGATGGTTTTGATCAGTGAAAGGCTGGCTTGTATTTTGCGATGTTCCTGACATTCATGATCTGGATTTTATTTTTGTTTTTTTCTAAGCATATCTATTTTTGACTTGTGTTTAGATGAAATCAAGATGACAAAGGACCCTATTACCCATAGCAGAGTGCTGCCTTGTGAGCTCTGTAGGTCTCGTCTAGCACATAGGTGAGACTTACTGTAACCTTCAGAGATACTTTGGTCTCTGCAAAGGGAAGATCAACTGCAGAGTCAGCGTCCAGCCTGCCCAGCATACACCAAGCCAGGTCACTTAGAGTTTAAATGCAGAGGAGGCGGATATTTGTACCAATGCATCACATCTTGCTCCAACAGCTCATCTGGGAGATAGCTGCAATATTACACCACTGCAGAAACCTCAGGCATAACTTACTGGGAGGAGTGAGGACTGTCACCAAGAAAAAGAGGAAGAAAACAGGCGCACGGTGCTCTTGCTAGCAGCTAGATGTTTACATACCATAGCAAGGCACAGCACAACCAAGACATGGGAGAAGGGCCTACCCCGACGCATGGCCACCTCTTCTGTGTATGCAGGGGAGACTGAGGAAACTGAATAGCTGAAGGGCTATTTTCTATAAGTGTCCAAGTGATTTAGGAGCCCAGTGCCTTTTTTCAAAAGTACTGTGTGCCATACTGTTTGTTGTCTCAAACACCCAGTTTGAGGCATCTTTACACACTTGCAACCCTTTTGAGTTTCAGGGTATGGCTGTATTGCAGAGAGGAGGGTAGTACAGGAAGATGCTATCTAGCTTCAAAGAAGCCAGTGCAGGGTTAACTCATGAGCAAGGTTGCTCACCCTCTCAGTAGTTTCCATACCTGTGGCATGGACAGCTTCACTGACTGTGGAGGAGCAGTCAAACTTTCTCAGTGTAGAGCCTGAAGTATTGAAAAGCCCAAATCCATCCAGGTTTTCCTTAATCAGCCAGGCTGTAGCAATTCAACAGGTACTTAGAAACAGCTGAGCTGTCTCTGCAAAAGGTTCAAGAAACACTGAGAGGCAGGAGTCACTACAGCCATCCTAAGGTAAACCATTCCCCACTCATGAATCACATCTCCTGGTATCTCTTCACTTTGGTAGCTCGTTGAAAATCTGCAAGAGCCTGGATTCCTGCAAACGTATAACCTTTGAAAATGGCATAGAATTGTCTCCAAAAATCTTACTAAGAATTTTTGCATGCTGCTCAAAAGAGCCCAGACTTAGCAAATAACCACACAGCTCCAGAAATTAATTTCCAGCTTTCCCTCTTCTAAACTTTCCATTTTATTCCTGACTTGCTGCGAGTCTGATCAAGTTATTTCAGAACACAACTGAGCAGCCAAGTCAGAAGACCTATTAACAGTATCAACAAGACGTAGCTGATTGCCCAGAACAGTTTGACGCACAAACCCACAGAGATTAAAAAAAAAAAAATCTGAAAAACTTAAAAAAAAAAAAAAATTAAGTAGTGACTTATAAAGATACTTTTTTCCATCAGTTTCAAAAGGCAATTGGTAGATGTGACCAAAACTGTGACCTTCATGAAACAGTTCTCTTGTTTAAAATGAAGCACAATTTTTCCACCAGAGGTAAATATAGGGTCTTCACATACTAACTTAAATCCTGACAGTTGAAGCATCATTAGTGCTAAAAGATGTGTGCTATGGCAGTGATGAACTCTGTCTTTCTATTTGGGAGTTAGGACTTGGTAGGGAGAAATCTCTTAAAGTATTTCCAAGGCTTCTACCTACTGTTGAATTCTTTTCAGCAACACAGAAACAAGGATTATGTTTGTTATTGGTCAGATTTTGCTGTTGCTGACTGTCAGCATCAAAGCCTGGAAAAGCAACATCTGCCTCCAAAGCGATTATTATGCCTGAAGCAACCCTTCTCTCCAGAGCTCCAGCAAACATGAGTGCTGCGGAGTTGGCTTAGACAGCAGGGCAGCTGAAGTTAGGATGAATGTGGTCCCAGTGCAATGCAAGTTGGTGATGCACGCACTTGCTAGATCATCTTGAGATCTATCCCGTTTTGCCAAGTGCTGGTGAGCCTTGTGACCAGTGGAAGTACTCATCCGCCTTCCTGGGTACATCATGAAGGCTCTGGAGGGCTCTTTCTGTGCACCTGTGAGAGTCTGTAGCAAAGAGGGTAGGTTTCCAAGCTGAGCAATGGTGTAATCCAGGTTCAAAAGCAGGGCCAATACTCATACCCAGGAGATCCCTGCATGATGACAGATCAGATTGCAGACACCTCCACTGAGCAAGCATGGAGACAGGCTGAGCTCCAAGCCGAAGGGATGCCAGAGACTCCCTCTTCTGACCATACATCAGGCTTTTCTCCTGTTAGCAATTGGATTATTCCCCTGCTCCAAGCACAAAGCTGCAGTTTTTGATCACGCTGTTTTTTGAGCAGGACAGGTTTTCCCCAGAAAACCTCGTTTATCATGGCCAGCTGCAGGCTTCTGCCCACTTTGTCCACTGTTAGTTCTGCTTCCTAAACACTGGCTGCAACAGAAAAAAAGAATTTTAAAAAAGCCAGAAAACTAGCGTGCGAATACAAATCCAGTGGAGAGACCTGAACCACAGCTTGGTCTTTCACCACGCAGGGACAGGGACTGCTAAGGCAAAGTCTCACAGGTCAGTGTGACCCCCGGGAGGGTGCAATGGAGGGCTGCATCCTTGGCACTGTAGGGTTCCCACACATTCAGGCCAGGCCTCTTTGAAGCTTCATGCTTTGTTTTCTCTGCAAATAGACTAGAAATGACCTAACATGCTCCTGCTCTGTTGAGCTTAAGCAGCTTTTCTGGTTTTGCCATGTCAGGAAAAAAAAGCCAGGCGGCAGCTTGGGTTTCTCGGCTGCCGAACACACTTTGAGCTATGTAGTCATGGACAGGCCATGGTGGGCTACCACCCTGGACCACATCCAAGCTGTGACATTGCCAAGTGCCTGAGATCCGTAGAAATTTTTGAAAAATACCTTCTTATATGATGTCTCCCATGGGCCCATCACAAGCTGCTTTTCTTCTCGGTGAAAGCTGGCATTGGAAAGGGACTTTGTTTTTCCTGAGCACAAGAAAACCACAGAGGGTCAGGTCTTCACCTTCATGTGGGTGCAGATCCCACCTTACCTGCCCACCCTCTGTCCCTATTGCTCCTATCCCTGTGGCTGGGTTAGGTGATGGTAGAAGAGCCAAAGTTCATCTTACTCACGACTGGGAAAAGCAATGACTTTGTTTTGCTTAAACACCAGAAACGGAATTTTGTGTTTGTGTGTCTCCAGTTAAGAATCGCTCCCAGCAGCCAAGAAATGCCTTACCTGTAGTATGTTTGTACATCTAAAAGGAATGATTAGTCCCACTAGAGAGGTGTTTTCTTTTAAATGGAGCATTATTCATCTCAACCAACAGATCTTTGTTCATGTGTATTTTCTCAAAGATACAAATGATAAATTTAAACCATGGAAATGCTGCTTAGAAAGGTGAGTTTCCTTGAGCAGCTGGGACTGCGGCTACACGATTTCTCCCCAGGATCTTAATGTGCCTGTTGCCCACAGTCCTGTAAGCCTGATAGGTAAAGTCAGACTCTCCCTTCAGGAATTATCTTCTGTCAATAGTTATTTTTAAGATCAGAAACTTTCTCAGAAGGCATCTGTTTTGGGGAGGGGAAGGTTGTTTTTTTCAATATGGAAAGTCAGTATCTATCTCAAAGGTGCGGGGTTTGCCCTTCATCCCTGTGATTGTTTTGCCCCTGAATGCAAGAGAGCATGCTTGTGTCTGGTCTGCCTGCATTGCTGTCATTGCATTTGGGGCCAGAAGGAGGGAACCCTGACTAAATATTGACCTTTCAGAATCTGCGGAATACTTTGCACAAAGCGCAGAGAGCAACTTTGACCAAAACAGTTTACTGCTTCTTTCATCTTTAATTTTTTATTTTTCTTTTTTTTTTTTTCCCTAAGCCAGCTCTACTTTTCTCAATGTGAAATACAGACAGATTCGCACCCTAGGTGCATACTTTCTGGGAATGATGAAATGAGGTTTGGGTGTTGATAGCAGTGTTTGAGTGAGCTGCTGGTCAGAGAAGTGAATGCTGTTTACTATTTATGTTGAGTGAGTCAAAAAAAAATGGGAAAGATCACAAGAAGGCTAATGAGCAAAAGACTTTGTAGAGCAAACTGAGGACTAAATGCTGCGTGAATCTGATCTAGAGGTGAATGGTTCTGTGTGCGAACACTGTGAGCTGGGATATTTAGCCATTGTAGTTTTAACCTGCCTTTTTTCCTGCAGGGAAGAGCATCCTTGCCCTCTTTAAAGCTGAAACAAAATCAGATCCATCCTCGTGTCACAGTCATTCAGTCCCACTGAAGTCTGTGAGCATCAGCGTTCCCCAGGCTTGCAGGGGACTCTGTGTATCAAGCACAGATACACAGAGCTGTCCTTATGTGGAGATGGGGGAACACTTTATAGGGAATGATGGATCTTGTGGTGGGATATTCACATTTCTACTGCCAGATAAACTCTGCTCCCTGAGGATCACCCCATCACTCACAAATTGATCTGTTCTGAACATCTCCCCTAAGGATCTCCATAACCATTGTATTTTGTAAGTCTTGGGAGGCACTAATTCCTTTTCAGATACTGTGACGGCCATCAAAATGAGCAAAATATCCTACCATGTGAATCGTGACCTGAAGATGGGGCTGAAAGGTGTTTGAAGGTTAGAGAAGGAAGAAAAGAAATATTACTGGTGGAAATGCATAAGGATGTGTCAGATTTTTATTTTTGTAAGTCTGATTCTCTAAGTGCTTGTAAAGTACTTTACTGTTGTATATGTGGTGATGCAGTAGTTCACAATATCCTTTTATTTTTGTATATTCCCCCCTCCACAATAATCCCTTCCTGTTCAACTCATAGAGAGTAATTTAAGAAGACAAAATTTATATATCGTAATAAAATGCTCAAACTGTCATGCTGATGTATCCAGAGTTTCCTTCCTCTTCCTTATCCATTTATGTGGTCCCTAATGCCCCTTTCCCATCCAGAGGGAATGTTTTTGGTGTCTCCCTCCTTTGCCCATGGGGTTCAGCCCAGCTCCCCGTGGTCAGGAGGCTGTGGTTTCAGACGTGTAAAACCTGCTCTGTCACATATGTCCAGGGAAAGTTGAAATAGCTCAAGCAAAGGGCACAAACTCACTCTTCCTACAGGGGCAGTTTTACCATTTCTTCACTCTAAATTTCCCTCTTCCTGCTCGATCTTGTTCTACCCAGCTATGAAGCCCTGGTGTTCCATCTAGATAATTCCTCTCCCAGCTTTTCCATGGCCTTGAAGGGCAGGAAGAACCGACGTAATGCTTATTTCATATCCAGGTATCCACATCCTAGTACAGTATCGGGACCCCTGCTACGTCCTGGCTTTCCAAATCACGAAGGCAGATGGGTTGCATCAGGGCTAAAACCCTGCCTAGCCATGTAGTGCGTTTTAAAGCCATTGCTGTAAATGCCTCAGGCTCGCCAGCCAGCTATTAGTAGAGCTCTCAGCTGTCTTCCAAGACCTAAGATGTCTGCAGGGAGAATGTGACACTAATCCTTATGGAAAAATCATATTGGATTTATAGGGATGAAGTCAATAGGCTTGGACGAGAACGGCTGTTAAACTCGAAGGAATGGAAAGGAGAAGAAAAGCCATGTTATGCAAGAGGCTTGCTTCAGGTGCAGGGGAAGTGCCCGTGTCCTCATCCCAAACTTTTTGACACAAATCACAGCTGAACTGCTCTTAGGATGAAGGATGGGAAACACGCTTGTGCTCAAGCACCTGAGGAAACGCAACAACATGGAGAACGTGGGGGATGTACGGACTGGGCAAGTTCAATGGTTGAAACCCAAATGCCAGATGAAGGACATGTGCATCCACTCCTGTTACTTAAATAAAACCATAAAACATGAATGCCGTCCAATGAAGATTCCTGAGGTGGCAGCTAAATCCTCAGCAGCAAAGGCAGTATTAGATGAAGGATATGTGTTTTGGCAAGTGCGCTCAGATGAGCTAACCCCTAAGCTAGTGGCTTTTACTGTGCCATTTGGATGTTGTAAATTTAAGCAGATGATGCTTGGTATTAGTTTTGCTCCTGGGATATTTCAGAGAGTAATTGCACGTATCTCTGAGGGATTACAAGGTGCTGAAGTTATAATGGATGGACTTTGAATTTGGACTAGACGCCTTTATGAACAGAAGGAAAGGTTTAGGCTGGTTTTACAGACAGCAAGAATGCTGAGTGTAAAATGCCAAAAGCCTCACCTAAAAGAAGTTGCTGATAATGGGCAGCTACAAATTAAATAAGAATAAAAACCCACATGCTGGGATCCCCATTCCACTCAACAAAGCAGAGCTGTAAGGGAACAACAGATGCCTTTATCAAATTTCATTCCACAGCTATGTACAGTCAACAAACAACAGAGGGATTTGCCAGAGAAAGAACCTTACCCGATACTGGAGCAGTAAAAACTTCCCCCTGCTGCCAAGCCATCAGCTTGAAACTACCATGTGCAAGACCTTGGGCTTGGTCTCTGCTCCGTATGCTCAGCAGATGGCAATGTCACAGCCTGGACCTGCAGAAGTGTCTTCAGAAGACCTAGGCGATGCCAAGCAGCAGGAAAGTTGTATTGTCCTCAAAATGTCACGAATCCATGTCCATGCGAAGGAACCACCAGCAGCATGCCTGGACTGATGCATATCATGGACACCTGCACGAACTGCATCTCCTCTGGCACAGGACGCTGAACTGTCACTTAGGCCATCTCTGTGGGGAGCAGACATGGGATGGGAGTCTGTCACAGCAGATATGCCTCAAGGTCCCTCTGTCCCCAGAGCAGCTGACCCTGCGGCTTCACAACTACCTCCCAGAGCAGCCATCCCAGGATGACTGAACCCACCTGAGATGCTGTAGATGCAGCTCTGCGACCTCCTCTTGTCCTGTGATGCAGGTTCAGTGCCTCAGGGGGCACCTTAGTTTCAGCAAGTGAGACCCCAGGGTGGCTGCATGGGCCTCTGGATGCTTGGGATGGTGGCTTCCCTGGCTGGCACTCCTGACTGCTCTCTGCAGCGTGTGCCCAGCCATGGTAAGAAGTGTATCTAGTGCTGATTTTCAGCCCGTTGCTTCGGAGAGCGATTCCCACCACAGATGCAGCCTCTGTGGTTACCCCGTGGCCCAGAAGGAACATGGCTTGGCCACGTGGGTTTGCCACCACGTTAACCACCCCCAGCTCTCCTGCCTGTTTCTAAATCCCCTCGTCTGGTTACACAGGAGAGGACCAAGGACCTGCCCCAGGGCTGCACAGCTTCTGCCGAAGCACCGAGTCCCCGTCCCCTGGCAATGTGCCCTGCCACAGCGGGGAAATTAATGCAGGAATGGTTTGTTCGCGAGTAGGGTAGAGGGTCCTGGAATTGCTTTTTTGGGGCGTAAGGAGGGAGTTTTATGAGCTCTGTTTTCTGCTTCTAATAATGATATTAGATCTAAACAGTTCCACGCCTCGCAGTCCAAGACAGACGGGCAGTTCACATCTACGAGGATGAAAATGCTCATCCTGCCAAGCCTTTGATTCTCATTGTATCCTTCCTACACTGCAAGCAGGCGGACAGCACATTTCTAGCACAAAAATATCCTCCTCTCCAGCTAACCACCTCCAGATTCCCTTCCTGAGCCTGTTCTGGGCCCGGTGATTAGACATTTCTATATACATAAACATTCAAATCATCTCCCCGGGGCTCTTCCTGTCTCACAAGCAAATCCTGAGACCAGCGGTTATTTGCAGCTCCTTGAAATACAAATGGGATCAGGGCTTCTTCCAAGCTGTCTGCTGCGGTCGGGGCCCTCCGTGCACCTCTCCAGAGCACGTGGCTTGCACCCCGGCCATGCAGCCTCCCATCACGGGTCACCGAGACACCCATGGCCTCCTGCACTGGAGAGCAAACTGCTCCAAACACCCCGTGCATGGCTGCGGGTGACGATGCCAAGGGGCTGCACGGACTGGGAAACCTGCGCTGGCACTGGGATGTGCCGTGGGAGTGCGTGGGGATGTGCACACTTGCAGGGGGAGGGTGCAAAACCACACCAAGTGCAAAGCAGTGGCGGAATGAGCAACACACACATGAGTGCAAACTGCATTCTCTTTGATGGAGGATTGTAGAAACATTACCTTCCCCTGGGGCTTTACAGTGAAATAACCTGATTATTCATAAACCAGCTAGAACCATCAATCCCTCATTTATCGTTTTCAACATAAATAATAAGGGCAAGAGAGGAACACACCAGCAATAAACTAGTTATAGAGGTAGTGTTGAAATCTGCCCATTTCCTTTAAATATACCCCACCTACTGATAATAAACAGGGGTCCAACTGATTCCTCGTCTGAGTCCTTCGAGCGTTGGATTACAAAGGACACAAGCCAACACCCTGCTTTATGCTAGTGAAAGTCCATTTGGCATTTCCGTGGGAGGCCAGCTAGGAAAATGCAGCAAATTATAAAAAACCCACATTTGTCTTGCTGACAAATGCCTCAGGAAATAAAAGCCTTTGTATTCTTCTTTGACCTCTTCCACTCACAGATGGATTTTTGCTGTGCTTCCGACAGGGGCTTTTTTTTTAGCGCCTGCACTTCCAGGACATTCATTTTAGCTGCTGAAGAGCAGCTCAGCTCGGCTCGGCTTGGCTCGGCTGCCCGACGCAGGGGATGCTTTTAAGCGCGGGCATCCCCAGTGCCTGTGGCTGGCTAGGTGATGATGCGCATCGTGTTATGGACCTACCGACCTGTTGTGGCCAAGTAGGATGGTGCACCTTGGAGGTGCAGAGCTGGGCTTTCAGCTTCAGGTCCAGCTTCCAGTCAGGCATTATGGGCTGGCAGCAGCTCAGGCCTCTTAGAGCATCCTCAGCTGGTTGAGCACGGGCTTTACCCTGGAATATAGATTGAACCAGAGGAGATAGCACCCAGAGCCACGCAAATCCCTAACTAGTATCCGGGAGAGGAGTTGAGCATCCTTACAGCTGTAGCCTGAGCCTGTTAACGAAGTGAAGTGAAGGTGGAGTGGAGCAGGGAAGAGCGGAGCAGCACTTGAGGCTTGGGGTACTTTGCTAAGCGCGGCACTGCTCTGCCTCCGGGTCTGCCCTTGAACTTTGCAGCTTGGGCCCTTTCCGAGTCCTCTAGGACTTGTAAACATTTTGGCAGCGCCAGCCCTCTGTGCGAGCCCCAGCCGTAGCTGAAGCGCACTGTTAATGAGCCACGTGTTTCGAAGCCCTCCAGGCTTGGCACCGCCCCGGATCGCCCCGTCGGAGCCCAGCTCCGTTAGCCGGCCGCGTGACGCTGTGCTGCAGCCCAGCAGAGCCGGCTGCAAAGTGCCCAGCTCAGCACTTTCTGGAAAAGCTTCATTTGCGGAGGAGCAGCTGATTTGGGGGAAAGTCCTGTCGCCCTCCCCCACCGAGCCCCTCCCCTGCCGCTCATCCCTCCAAAGGTCTCTCCTCTATATGCACTCAGAAAGGGGGAGGGGGAAAAAAAAATCACATATATTTTTAAACACTGCCTAATGGTGAAGAAGAACATCTGGAGAACAGCCTTGCCCCTCACACAGAGTCCTCCATCTCCACATCTCGATACAGAACCCAACAGGAAATCGGTCCAGAAGGGACCCGTCAGCTCAGTGATGGGGACCACTCTCCCTGCGGGTGCCATCAGCCTGGGGACAGCGGCCACCGACTGGGGGACAGCAGGGACCCAAGAGCCCTGGAGAAGCGGGTGGCTGGGTAAAGCCATACTCACTGTTGGGGAGATTTTTGGAGAGCGAAGGGAAGAGGGCTGCTCAGCAGCAGGGTGACCCCTCGCCCATGCCTGTGCCTCCCGTGCTGGTCCATCTCCCCCGAGCCCCCAGGAAGTCGGGGTGCAGAACAAACCCCGCTTCCTTCGAGCCTCTTTCCAACGAGGCTCTTCCAGCCAACATTAACACGCTTTGCTTTACTTCCCGGCATGGCCCGGGGCAGAAAGCAACATCTGGACCTAATAAAAAAGCTGCCCTCCCCCACAAAGAGACCCAAGAGCAACCTCTGCTATTTGGTTTCCAACCTCTGCTGCTTGGTTTCTCCTTCACCAGTGGACAGAAGAGGCAGCTCCAGCTCAGGGGTTGTTGCTGGTCTGAAGGGGAGCAGGATGCTCTGGCAGCCCACGGGGACTGAGTTTATCCTGGTAGCTTAAAAATGGGTCCAGCAGGGTGAAGTTAGATGGGTTTCACTTCTAAGGAGCCTGCTTGAACTGGTTGCAACTTCTCATCGGGGTATAGAAATGGGATATAAGGATTTATTCTTCTCTTGAACAGAATGGCGCTCCTTTTCGGTTCCAAAACCACGAAAGCTGGAGATGGCTCAAAGCCAAAGACCAGGATTAACATCCCCGTGGGGAAAAGCTCTGCTTCGGTCCAACTGGAATGCAGATCCAGACCTGGCACCCATCTTCAGGCACCGACCAGGCTCCTTGTGTCTGACCTCTGGCAGCTGCTTCGCTTTCTGGAAAGGGCTCAGGACAAAAGAGCAGCAGAAAATACTCCTGGATCTCCGGCAGAGCTGGATCAGGATTGCGTATCTACACTCTGGCCTTTTGCAAACAAACACCCAAGTGGAGTCCAAACCTCATCAGAGTCTGCATCTCACCAGAGCTGATTCAGGGCCCATCACACCGCACCCACTGACTGCTGCTCCGAGCAGAGTTTGAAGAACGTGTTGAATGAGGACGCAGTGTCTTCAAGAGCAACCTTCTGGACGGCGTTGCTCTGCTTCTTGCTCTTCATGAAGCTTTCTCTTCCCCCTGTGCCACCGGAGGCAGGAGAGGAGCCCCAGCAGCCCACGGAGATGCCCCTCTCTTGCAGGCACAGCGTTTTCTGCAAATACTGACCTGCAACGTGCGGAGCAATTGATTTTGGCTGGCTCGACTGGGGCTGCACAGCCATGGGCGAGACCTCAGACCAAACCCCCAGGGCTTCTGCTTCCTCCGAGGGTTTCCTCAGCCTCTGCTCGGGAGCACTGGGGGCTGGCGCGCAATTAATAATGACAACGCAAAATACACCATCATTCACATGGCCGGACCTCACAGCTAGCGCAATCGGTGTTTCCTATCCCCTGGCATTGCCTCAGCAAATACTGCAACAGAGTTTTCTCCGAGTTGAACATGCATCTAGTCATCAAAGAGATTGCAAATGGCTAATAAATATGAAAAGAAGTCAGGGGGGCAGCAAACATTTCTGGACCAAGATCAGTCTTCACTGACAACTGCTGCTCTTTCTAAGTGACAGTACCCTGCAGAGTTTAAAATGACTTCAAAGCGGAGCTCTCCAGATGGAGTTTACCACTATTCCTAACACCCTGTGCTTAGTCAGGTTACATGCATTTACAGCAAGAGACACTCGGGTTATTCCCAAAGAAGGGAAACACACTGGCCTCTTCAAAAATACAGACTCAGAACAATGTGTGACCGATGCTCTCCTCTCTGCGATGCAGGTGGCAGGACGGATCTCCAGGCAGTTATTTCTCCCTGTTCTCCATTTACAAGGGCCAACAAGAGGGAAGTCTCACCTGCTGGTGGTTACACCGGGGTTGCTCTCTCTGCAGCTGAGATGAGCATGGTCCCTCCTCGGGTGGGTCCGGACACCCTCCCGCGCCCCCCGGCACAGCATCGCTGCCGCGCCGGCAGGAGTGAGCCCATGACACCAGCGAGGCCGGGAGGGCAGAGCCCAGTGAAGCCTGACTTGGGCTAGAGCAACGCTCTGGAAAGCAAGGCGTGTTTGCAGCACAAGGATTTTGCCTTTCAACCCAGCTTCTGCAGGTTTTCAGCCCAGGGCGCGCAGGCAGATGCCCTTCCCACTCTGCATTCAGCATTTTTGGACACCCCGGTGCCACCACGGGAAGGGACCTGCAGCGCCGCAGGCTCCGGCACATCCCACATGCGGGGAGCTGCCGCGGCTTTCCCTGCCCCAAGTCCCCCTGCATCCCCGTTGGGTGATTCCTCCTCCCAACGGCTGAGAAAACCGTGGCTCCAGGCTGGAGAACTGTGCGCCCAGGGGTTTTATTTCGGGAGCATTTCTGCAAAGCTTTTTTGGTTTTTTTTTAATTTGTTTTTTTTTTTGTTTGTGTACCAGCCCACCAGCTCCTCTGACAGCACTTGCACTTCACTAAAGCCCACACCGATCCCAGCTCGCTCAGACACAACTGCTCCAACCTCCCGTCGGTGGCGAGTGATTTATTATCACTCCGCTGCCTGGAGTCCTGACAAATACTCATTTTAGTAATTACAGGAGGCCAAAAATGAGAGGATAAATAAACCTGACAATTAATTCAGCTGTTACCCACCCCCTCCACACACAGTGACACTCGTTCCCAAGTTTCTTATGAACCCAACTCTTCCCAGACGGGCACACAAGCCAGGCAGAGCTCAGCCAGCCAAAACACCCCTGCCCCTCCCCAATGCCCTTCAGTGTCCCAACGCTGATAAGATCCAGGCATCCCATCAAAAGCCGCTCTATTTTCCTCCAAGTTTCTCGCCAGCCTAAAACTTCTCATCTCCTGCCAAGATCAGCTCTTTAGCCCGCTGCATCATTATCAGAGAGCATATATAATTTCATGGCAAATCCCAAGAACTGATGAATGACTATTTGGATTGCAATTGTCAGGAGAGTATAAAATGCTTCCTGCCTTAAGGAGCCCAGGAACGGTTACCGGCTTTGCTGGCCAAAGGCACGTCTGACCCATTCGGCCGCTCCGTTGAAGCGCTGGGGGCTGGTGTGCAGGGACCGCAAGCTGCCTTTCTGGGGAGGGCACAGGGCTGGTGCTACCAGCACGTGGGTTTTGTATTCCGTATTTTTTTTTTTAATCTTACCCTGCTCGTCGCTGGGTACCACAGCTACATCCCTCTCCCCTCCCCGGCACCCGCGGGGCACACTCCGCCTGCGGGGAGGGTGCTGAAGCCCAATGCACAGTGTCCTGCCTCGTGCAGCAAGGACAACCTCGGTCTCGTGCCCTTTCCTCCCTGTTCTTTTAACTCAGCCTGGCCCAGCCAAAAAATCTTCCTCTTGCTTTAATTCTTTCAAAAAAAAAAAAAAAAAAATTTCCCCGTAATCCTAACTAAACACTAATTCATCACTAGAAGGTCGCAACGCTCCTGCGCCTTCTCATGGCCTCTGTCCAGGGCAAAGGCATCAGGGACCATCTTCTGCCTTCCCTTTCCCCTGCAGAAACCCCCGTCTGCCACCCAGTCAAAACAGGAGTGAGTCTGGACTTCTGACATTTTTTTTTTATTGCTGGTTTTCGAAGCCATCTGCTTTTGTCCCATTTCATCTCCTTATGCAAGAGCTTTTCAAGTAGACCTAAAGTTTTCCGTCATTAAATCATAAGTGTTGGCCTCGAATTTAGAGTTTTCCCACCTTCTGTTTCTTCAACATCAGTGTGAATTATTGACCAGGGCTCTCAGCCCTCGTCAGCGTTTAAACCCTGATGCGAGAGGCTGAACAGCTTGGCTTCTGTTTGTACTATTTATTAACTTACTCTAATTGCCTTCAGAGCAGCAAAAGCCTTTCCAAGAAGGATTTCAACAAAAATCTCTGGTCTCAGAGATCTTTAGACTGATCTTTAGGAGCCAGCAGGTATCTAGTGCATCGCCATGGGAGCTTGCGGAGATCAGAGGAGGTTTGGTCGGTGGGGGTACGTACCTGGAGGGATTTCAGACGGTGTCTGGGCGATACAAAGGCCCCAGGGCGATCCTTCACCAGCACAGAGGCAGGAGCCGTTTGGACATCCCCTGGACAGACAAACCAGTCACGCAGCACTGGGGAGCCTTCCTCCAGGACTTGCGGCAGCTCGGATCGCGGTGACCACCCGAAACGCTGAGCCGGCAGGAGGTACGGGTACGCCCTGGCAGAAATGCTCATTGCTGCCCTCAGGAAAACGTCTTTTGTGTAAAATCCATTTCTTAGCCCCAGGAAAGGCAGCAGAAGGTCCCCAAGTGCAAACCAACTAATAGCCCTTCAATGGATTAAATTCCATATAGTCATCCATTTTGTCCTTACGCAGAGCCGTCCCCTCATTCATCGCTTGCCCGGTAAATCGCCACCGCACGCACCCCCCACGGCAGCGGCAAGAGCCCCCGAGCCCCGTGGCATCGGCCCCGCAGGTGCAGATGTGGGAGGGGGACTTGGGGACAGGCGGCTCCTGGCCCCAAGCAAAGTCAACCGCATCCCATGGGACGGATGTCCGAGGTAAAGCAATTTGGACCTGCAAATAGGTATCAGGACTTCTGTTTCAATTGTTAATTAGGTTAATTAGCCTCCCCAATAACTTCCTACAGGGTTTGTGAGAGATTATCCATTACCAGAATATCTATTTTTTAATTATTTTTTAAAA
>NW_009212541.1:0-987 GCF_000690835.1 Fulmarus glacialis
TAGCTCAGGCTGTTCTTCTCCCGCCTGGAATTTATCCGCAAGGTGCTTAGAAGAGGTCTGCAGGTCTTGGTCTCGGCCAAGGCTGGAGCGACCCCGGCTCGTAGGTCACATAGCCCAGTCCCCCCAGGAAGGGATCGGCCACCCACCAGCTCATGCCGCTGGTCCCTCTCTGCATCTCTCCCGGCAGGACCTCAGGCCCATGCAGGACACAACGCTGCCGAGGAGGCATTGGGGAGCCCCAGCGTGACGGGTCCGGAGGGGTCCCCGGGCAGCGCCGCCGCGTCGTCTCTGCCCAGCAGACAGCCGCGGGGTCTCCGTCCCGCGCCCCGGGCGTTTCCAGCCCGCTAACCACTCTCTAATCATTCTGATTGCTTCTGTCTGACCTCCCTCCATAGCGGTAATGCTTCTTCTAAGAGGCATTGAAGTGATTTTATTTAGCTAAGTGAAAGATGGGGCATAGTCGGGAGTCTGTTAGACCCAGGGAATTGGCAAGAGACTGGGAACTTGAACAGAGAAAGAAATACTTCAGAAGTTGTTAATGATTGCTTTCACAGAAGCTGGAGGACAACCTATGCCTAACTCTAGGTGTTGGGGTTTTAAGAAAGTTTTCTCAGCCCGCTGCACGGTTGGCAGAGATCTTTGGGAAACAACTTTGCCACCAAGGAACAGGAGATCAGAGAACCGTTCCCTTTAACGCTTGAGTGTGCGTGAACTTGCAGGGATATCATTTGAGGCTCTGCTAACCTTGTTAAAGGTCACCTTTTGATCCCGTCAAATACCCTCTTTACCTGGAGATAAGATTTAAAAATGAAAGACGAAAGAGAAAGAGCTTAAGAAAGGAGAACCTGGAAGCTCGCTGAGCATGCCCGCGCCCGGCTTGCGGCAGGGGAGGGATTACAGCAAGCGGGGGCACAGCCGGGGAATGGCCGTGCGGGGCGGGAGCGGAGCGGCTGGGGCACCTCCAGGGCCGTCAGGAGCCCCGCGGCA
>NW_009212542.1:0-19198 GCF_000690835.1 Fulmarus glacialis
GGGTCCCGTCGCGGCCCGGTGCTGCTTGGCCCCAGCTGCCTTTTAAAAAGTAACCCCAGAGAGCTGGGGTGGAGGGGCCGGTGCAGGAGAACTTCGGTTCCTGGGCAGTTTTCTTTGCTCGAATCTGCATGTATTTGTATGTGGAGGAGAGCAAGCTGCTGAAAAAAGTATATAGTTGTTGATGTCCCACCCCTGAGGACTCGTCAAGCATGTAGTATTGTGCTTTGTAATTTAAGTGAGAAGAACGTATCCCTCTAAGCATAAAGCAGCCTATGCAATCCCCTTAAAGCTCAGTTTTTCTGAGAGAAACAGGTGAATGGAAGAGGTTTCCCTTCATCAGGATTACTGTTACTGTACCATAACTAGCAAGGTTGTGGAGATCTGCAGAAATGTCAGCCACGTCCCGGCTGACAGTTCTGATGATGTGATTATTTTTAACTGGACATAAGGCTTTAAAGACAGAAGCAACTGCTTAACAACTAACTTCAGCAAATTGTGCAGTGACAGAGGAGCTTGTAAACACTGAAGGGCATATAGTTTGACTTTTATTAAAGTTACTATCCCAAAGCCTTGTTGGGGAATATTTTGTGTCATTTGTACAGAGCCAAGTCAACGTCTTTAAATGCAGATCTGCATGTTTTCTTATTTCTTTCCGGTCCAAGTACTAAACTATTCTGCTCTGCAAGCACCAAAATTGAGCATAGTTTTAAAACAGCTTCAATTTCTGAAGCTCGAGTAGTATGTTAAAATTAAATGTATCTTTTTAAGATGTAGTCTCTTCGATCCGTTAGCTCATCTTACGTGTTTGTGTGCTTGTCTTAATGGAGGGCCTTCTTTGTGATAGTGCTTTTGGGAATCAATGCAATAATATGGTTATAGGGTGCTGATAACAGAAGTGAAGAGCTATGTGGCAAGATCTAAAATCCTAACCAGTGATGCAATTTAAGCCTGTAAGTGCACGTACTTTCACTGATGAACATCTCCACCTGCAGCTCTCAGGGAAGACACGAGCAATAGATTTAGACATGATGTGGTGCAGAGCCACTGTCAGTGAGGATGTTTCCCCAAAGCTTGTGTTGTGCACAAACGTGAATGCACCGCACGGGCACGGTGAGCACACTGCACTGTTAAAGAGCAATTGGCAGCTTTACTTAGAGTTGTCTGGGGAAGGGAGGGGGCCCACAGCTTTCTCTGGAACTGCCTTTTGCTGCTTGGGAAGAGCTATTGTTGCTGTATCAAGTGAATAACTTCAAAGTTTGGGGGATTTTTCTTGTTTTCTCTTAAGTTTGTTGGTTGTTGGTTTGGTGTTTTGGGGGGTTTTGTTTTTGATTTTTTTTTTTTTTTAACATTGATCACTTGCTAGCTGAAAGCAACCTGTTTGTCGGAGTAAATACAAATCAGAGTTTTTGCTGATGACACCTGAGGGAGTGTTCTGGTGGAGGATGATCTGGAGAATGTCCAGAAGGCTTAGAAAACGTGGTCTGTGAGGAAGGAGTTAAGTAACAGGATTCATTTAGTTTAGGGGTGGATGAGAGAAAACGCATGTGTTCTCAGGTGTGTTAAAGGTGGCTGTAAAACGGTGGGGGGGGGGAGAAAGGCATTATGCTCCAGAGCTGCTGGTATCAGGATAAGAGGTAATGTATTTCAGTCGCACCAGGGAAACTTTAGTTAGGCATTGGAGGCATAGGATTCCTCTGCCTCCACGGGCAGTCTCCACAACTTGAGGTTTCTAAGGCCAGGTTAGACAAACACATGTTGCAACTGGTTGATCTTCCCTCGGGCAGAAATCTGAGCCCAAAAAATCTCCATCCTTTGTGAAGAAGAGTGACACACTCGTGTCAAATCTAACGCTGTTCTCGCACCTTGCTGGAAAAGGCCATCATCCTTCACGTTCCCATCACAGGCAGTGTACTCTTCTCCCTGTAAGCCAGAGAGAGGAATAGAGATTCCCTCCCCCCTCCCTTCTGGCTGTGGGAGGATGAGGGTATCACCACTGTCCGTCCGCCTGCCTTTGATCCCACTTGGCATTTTCTTCCCATGCACAGTTCCACTGCCCCTCTGCCGGGGCCTGAGCTGTGCTGGGTACCTGCAGGTGAAGCAGGGACCGCAGTGGTGTGTGTTCAGAGTTCTCGGCCAGTAATTTAAACAGATCGAATTTCTGCCTGGCCCTCTAAATCAGGAGCAGGAAGGGCATTTCTTGAGTGGAGAGTGAGTAGATTTCCAGAGCCCTTGCACCAGTAGTATTTAAAAGCTGGTGTGAGTTACTGCGGCACTAGCTGGGACAGTTGTGGACTCCTGTCCATGGGCAGTGACCTGATGCTTTTTGACTTTTGAAGGTGAGCAGAGCATGGAACAGGTGCAAGATGGCTTTTTCTCCTTTCTGAACCACTATGCGAAGCTGTCAGACTTTCAGGCCATGTTTGTAGGTTCTCCTTGGCTAGAAAGGTTTGGTTTTTTTTCTTGTTCAGCGTCAGCCATGCAAATGGCTTGAAAACATGTGACAGGTCCCTGGAGCAATGGAAAACTTAGATGATCGGGAATGTAAGGCCAAGAGGGATGGGGTTGTACAGTGTGTGTCCTGCCTGTGTGGAACTGCAAGTGTGCTGCAGCAGGGTCAGGGTTTGCACAGAGCTAGTTACAGCCACCTCGCCTCTGTCATGGCTCAGGGATTTATAATGTTTCAGTTACAGCTCCCAAGCTAGAAATTAGTATGGCTTTTTAAAGAGTGGTCGATAAAGGCTGAGCAGTGCCTTTGTCATCAGACGTCTGCGACTTCAGTATTGGTGACGTGCGGTCTGTGGCTGCAGACCCAGACAAGACTTCAGTGCCAGCCAGTCACTCCTGTGCTTAGTTCACTGAAGCTGCGATGCCCACGGAGAATTCTCCTTCTCTACACCCCTGTGTTCCTTAGTGATCCTAGTAGTTCTGCCAAATGTTATATTTTGATGGATAATGTATTTAAATTTAAGTTTAAAACACCATCAGTTTGGTGGCTGCACGGTTTGTTATTCACAAATGGGTTCGCTTAGAGCCAGGTAGCTTGTTAGCTGGTGTGCAGGCTGTCTGCCAGCACTGAACTGGCTACGGCATGAGGCTGGTGGTCAGGTACCGTGTTAATACTCCAGCAAAATCAGGGGGAACGTCTCCCTTGCACCGGGTACTATGTCTCAGGCAGCTTTAGTTCTTGTTTTGCATAATAAAAGCTTGTGTGTGCATGTGTGTGTGTTGCCCCTGTGGGACCAGTTCTAAAGTTGTTTGCTGTTGAATCCACACAGATATGGCTTGCAGGTCATGGAGAAGGTTCTCAAGATGGCTGAAGGCATCGATATCGGGGAAATGAGGACATACGAGTTGGTCCCTAGCAGGAAGCTAAAAAGATACCACTCTCCATCTGACAGTGAGTATATCTGCCTGCGTGTCAAAGGAGACACCCTTCCCTGTCGGTGTTCGGTGGGCATTGGTGGGAGCGTGGGGAGAGCAATGCACCACAGGGCCGCCTCCGAGAGAGCCGGCATGGCAAACTGAAGAGAAGTGACCGTGATGTACTCTGCTAGACCGCAGCCGTTTCCCCTCCTCTGCCATGTTGCGGGGTGTACCTAATTCATGCAGAATTCTCTTTTTGCTTAAGAAAATACCATTTTTCATTGAAATTACCTGGTAATTGATTTTCCCTAGTGATAGTGTTAGGGAATGGAATCTGTGTAATTAAATACTGTCTGCCCTTCTTCACTGTGGTGAGGGGTGATGTTCCGACCTGAGAAGGGATTGTACATGTGCATGGAGATGTAGAGTTCAGCATATTGATTTTGAGTTACGACCTGCCTGGAGCCTTGGCGGGGAGGGGGGGGGGGTGTTTAAATTTTTTTTTTTTTTTTTTTTTCTCCCTACTGGGCCTGGAAGAGTCCTGCATATGTCAGCCCAGTCCCATGGTCTCAGGGATCAATGTACCAGCTGTAGCTTTTCCAGCAGAGGAAATGCAGCAGGCAGAGAGGGCTGGCAGTTCAATGGCTCCATCCGCTGGCTCCTCTCCAGCACCTTCAGAGCTCCCTGCGCTCTCTCCAGAGGGAGGGTTGGGGGAATTGTTCATGTGTGCAGGTGCAGGTTGTGGATGCGAGCGGGCAGGCCCTTGCTTTGTGAGGCAGCGTCAGTCAGTATACTGTTTGGCTGTTTAAAGCAGAAATGGTCAGATGGCACAGGACTCCTCTAGGCTTGGATATAATCCCTAGCTCTGCCAGAGTTTTTTCTCTTACTTTGACACCCAGCAATCTTTTTGGGCTTCCATGGGCCAGCTACAAAACTGAGAAGAATACCACCATGTTTTGTCTGCCTCTCAGGCAGCAGCTCCGAGGGGAAGGGTTCTCCGTTGCATGTTACACAGACAGCATAAAGAGCTGTTCTGCTGGTGAGAGCCTTTAGATGCTGCTGCAGTGCAATCATCAAAATACCAAACTGAGCAAGAAATGTAAACCTTGCCATAATTCATCAAAACTGATGACCGAAGGATTTAACGCATGTGTAAGAGCTTTGTCACCTGATTTAAATATGAAGGCCTGTTTATGCTGTATGCGAAGTGGGTTTTTTTTCATCTCCAGTGAACTAGGCTATGACAAATACGCTGTGGTAGTGTGATGTCTAGACAGATGTGTTGCCTGATCTATATTACGGTTGCGCACATTGGCATTAGGTTAGGCAGCTCATTCCAAGGCGCTGAGGTGGCCTTTTGCTCCTCTGATGAAATTACACACATGTACCACTTCAGTGCATGGGGACTAAATCTTTCACAGGAGAAGTCTTGTATAACCATCTTTTAGATGTAACATATTTGCTTATCAGCTATTTGATTCTCATTTTCTGCAGGATATATCAGGATATTCTGCCTCATTTGCATTTCTTCTGGTTAAGAAATAAGAGGTCTACCAGTAACGTGTAATGGGCCCCCGCAGCCACTGCAGCTGTCACCTGAGGCTCGGGCAGATTTCTCCATGTTTGGTGTCCTTTAGCCAAGGGTAGTTATATTTACAGAAAATATGCTTCTATTAACAGTCATTAACAGCCCTGTGTGTTTTGGAAAGGAAGGTTCAGTATCACTGTGTTCCGCCATCAAATGAGAAGACCTGAAGAGAAAGTAGTTTATCTGAGATTATCCTGCAACCCTGCGGCAGAGTCAGAGCTGAGGCTCTAGTCCCGCTCTGGTGTTCTGTCTTACAGGCCATAGTTTTTACTCGTTTTAGTAGCTTTGAATGGATTAATTTCAGAAATGAGTGGATGGGTTCAGTGGGCAATGTTGGGGGGCAGAACAAGTGATTTGGACCTAAAATCCGTGTAACTAAGTATGTAGAGACTTTTGTGTGGTAGTTGTGGAGCTGGAAATACCACTGTAGTGACCTGCACAAGAATGAGTGTTCTTACTTGATCAGTTGTGAATGTCTTCGGAAGGAAACCTTTTGGTTTGTGGCTAAGAAGTGGGAATCCTGTGTTCAGAGCTTGCAGGCTCCTCCTGGAGATCACTCTGTGAAAACATTGTCTCCTTGTCATAGCGCATATTGGTAATCTTGTCATTTTCTTCCACCCCGTAGGTCCAGAGCTGGAAGAGATTCCTGAGCCGCCCAAAAAGATGGTCCCCAAGTTCCGGGTGCGACCACGTTTTGAACCCATACACTTTGTCACCAGTGCTGAGAAGGATGACAAGAAGGAAGATTCTCTGGATAACCAAATGCAGGAGGTGAACCAGGAGGCAAATACAAACAGCATAGCGCAGCCAGCTGAAAATTGTACAAATTCTTTTGCGAGTGCATGGGAGGTGGATCCCCAGCTCTCCAACTCAGCTGGGTTTGGCTTTGCAGGCCAGGCAGCAGCAGCCAAGAAAGCTGTGAATAGTATGGACACTACCACAAGCAGCGTGTTGCAGGTTTCTGTTTCTCCTTCAACTGTCCAGTCCGCATCAGAGACTTTCCCTCCGTCAGCTATAATGCTCAAACAGAGTTTTATCGAGAAACTGTCAGCAGCTATCTGGAAAAATCTTGCTAACCCAGATGCAAACACTGGGACAGATAAAATTAACTATACGTATCTTTTGACACGTTCAATTCAGGCATGCAAGACAAATCCTGAATATATTTATGTTCCTCTGAAAGAAATCGCCCCTGCTGACCTCCCCAAGAGCAAGAAGCTCCTAACAGATGGCTTCGCTTGTGAAGTGCGATGTCAGAATGTCTACCTGGCCACCGGTTACGCCGGCAGCAAAAACGGATCCAGGGATCGAGCCGCGGAGCTGGCAGTCAAGCTGCTGAAGAAGTCTGTGGAAGTTAGAGTTGTTCAGCGGAAGTTCAAGCACACCTATCACGAAGACTTGGTGGTGTGCGAGGCAGGCGTGAGTCGCCCAGATTTCCCTCCTGCTCTCAAACCTCATGAGGAGTTTGTAGTTGCCAACAGGGACTGTGTCCCGATGCAGCCTGGTACTGAATCCGTGAAAGGTTCCACTAATGCCAACAAACACTGGACTAGTTTTGTCCTCACAGAGAACGCCAGCGATGCAATAGGAATACTTAACAATTCTGCCTCATATAACAAAATGTCTGTTGAATATAAATATGAATTAATGCCCAACCGCTCGTGGCGTTGTCAAGTGTATCTACAAGATCACTGCCTAGCTGAGGGATTTGGCACTAAAAAGACCAGCAAGCACGCAGCAGCTGAGGAGGCATTGAAAATTCTGCAGAAGATGCAGTCAAATATAGCAGCCATCAAAGTGACCCAGGTTCAGAAAGTGGGCTGCTCGTCGCGGGGCTCCGGAAGGAAGAAGGACCTGAAGGACCTCGTGATTTATGAGAACTCCAGTAATCCGGTGTGCACGCTGAATGACACCGCACAGTTCAACAAGATGACGGTGGAGTATGTCTTTGAAAGGATGACTGGCATGCGATGGAAATGCAAGGTGCTGCTTGAAGATGAATTCATCGCAGAAGCAGTTGGAGTGAAGAAATCTGTCAAGCATGAGGCAGCAGAGGAAGCCGTGAAAATCCTCAAAAAGACTCAGCCAACTGTTGTTAATAACCTGAAGAAAGGCACTGTCGAAGACGTCATCTCCAGAAATGAGATTCGGGGTCGATCGGCAGAAGAGGCTTTCAAACAGAAGATCAAAGAAGACAACATTGGGAATCAAATTTTAAGAAAGATGGGCTGGACAGGCGGTGGCCTCGGGAAAGATGGTGAAGGGATCAGAGAGCCTATTTCAGTGAAGGAGCAGTTTAAAAGGGAAGGACTTGGGCTTGATGTAGAAAGGGTGAACAAAATCGCTAAAAGAGATATTGAAGAGATCATTCGAAACTATGCACGCTCAGAAAGTCACATTGACTTGACTTTCTCTAGAGAACTGACCATGGATGAGCGGAAGCAGATACATCAGATCGCCCAAAAGTACGGTCTTAAAAGTAAATCTCACGGGCAGGGGCACAACAGATACTTGGTGGTAAGCAGGAAGCGGCGCAAGGAAGATCTGTTAGACCAGCTGAAGCAAGAAGGGCAGGTGGGGCATTACGAGCTTATTATGCCCCAAGCAAACTGAGGTTAGGTGTCCCATTTTACCGAGACTGAGCTTCCTAGATACTCGATTAAAGAAAGATGCTGCATTTTTCTTGTTGTGGGTTATATTAACGTTAAAGTCTTCTACTTCGTTAATATAATGTCTAAAATGTTGTTAGACGTTTAGAACTGACCAAGTTCTGTTCAAGTATATTAGCACAACCCAAAAGCAGTAGTGCTGTTACAGTATGTGTCTTTCTTTGATATTACTTGTTCCTTCCCATTTTAATAGTTTTGTAATAGCAAAAACACATGTCCAACGAGAATGAATTTGACATCATTTAAAATTATAGTTCCCTTATTCTTCTTGACCAAGGAAGGAAAAAAAAATACGCCTTTTTTTTAAAAAAAAAAAAATAATAAAAAGCAAAGGAAATGCAGTCTGGGGGAATAAACCTGTATGTAAAGTTGGTATTAATGACAATAAAAATAAAGTTTTATTTCTGGAAAAAACCAGGATTTGTCACACTTTGTATTAAAAAAAAAAAATGTGTGAAAACTGCGTTTATTCTTGAGAAATATATATAGCGAAGTCTTGTCTCTGCTGTGTATGTATGTAAAGAAATGTCCTTAACCGGTTTAACAGTATGGTTTTATTTGTAGATTTCTACCTTGAGTCTCCCATACTAATTACTGAATGCACCTTAATCGTCAGCGTATCGGACTAAGATAATTCCAGTGCATTTTTACCTTGGAGCACTGCTTGACATGTGCAAATACCACGGTGAAGTGTGAAATATAAAAACTGGAGGTAAATGCCGAGCCCACGCTCAGAGATGCTCGGGTAGCTTGTGGGGACTGTTATATAACTTATTTTTTTACTTTGAATATAAGCTCTTTAATCCTGAGCAAAATCAAATCTGTGCCTAATTATGTCTCTGCTCCATTACTGTACCTGTGCTTGTGTATGTCAAGGGCGATTCACAAGTAAACTTCTGATGTTGCTCCGACGTGTGGTGTGAGTGTGGCATCTCTCCAGGACTGGCACGCGCTGCCAGGAGGCCGGGGCGCTTCTCTCCTTACCGGGTAAGCGGACTCCGACCTCCGCCTGTGCTGTTCCACCGGCAGTACCACAGGACACGGTGCTTTGTGAGCCTTGGAGGAATGCTCGCTTCATGCTTGGAAAAAACAGGGGTTAGGATTTGACCTTGGAAGAGCCAAGAGTGAGACGTATGTGTTTTTTTCTGCTGCCTATATTTGCCACTCCATCCTTTTACATAATCCTCTAGCTTTTTTCCCATCTCCTGTTCTGTTTTCTTTTTAAATACTCTCAGCGCTGAGGAGTGAGTGACTGGCCTCTCCTGATGAAGCAGAACGTCCTGGTGATGTGCCGTTAGAGGCATTTTCAGCCCCACAGTGTGAAAAGGAAGAGGCTGCCCTGGCAGGTAAGAGTGGCTTAGGAAGAAGGGAGTGAGCGTTCACTCCTCTCTTTGCTTGGATGGCTGCAGCACAGCTTCTGCTTGCTTGAACTTCTGAAATAAAAACATGCTGCTGCTGTCTTTGTAGAAGAATAATCTGGCAGTTAATTCTGAAAGTATGCTGGGTTTTGGTTTGGTTTTTTAATGTACGTTATTCCCTCTCTCTACTTCCGAATTCTGCTCTTGGGAGTGCTGGGCTCTAGCAGGTGGTGATGTAGGAGTGGGAGAAGCCTGGTACTTTCTAGGCAGAGAGCTACTCCTGCAAGCAGGGGTGCAGCTCCCCCTCCCTAACTTGGATATGCAGCAGGTGTCCAAAGGCTGGTGCCATGGAGAAAGGCAGCAAGCGCACCACGGCAGCATTTGGGATGAAAAATGCCTTTTTTTGGGGTGGGGGGTGGCTAAATGTAATGGTACCATAACAGGGGTAGCTGTCTAGCATGAGTCTGTGCAGGGCCGTGCCCGCGTAGCGGCTGTGACTCTCAGCTGCCCATCTTTGCTGAGTGCGGTACCTCTGTGCAGGACCCGTCTGTTCAGTTAGTTGGCTGTATGTTTGGCTGACGGGGTGTTGGCTGTTTGAGCTAAGGCGCTGCCAGCCTCGCCAGCTCCGGTGTGTTTATAGAGCCATAAGCTTTCTGGAGAGCCAGAAAGTTAGGCCTTGCCTAAGAGAGTGATGACTTGGACCGTTCAGAAAGGGTTCTGCTTGCAATAGCTTACAGACATCATTACAGCTGGTACAGGGCACTTGTTAAGAGACTCAGTTGGCTTCAGTCATCCCTAGCTATGCAGGTGGTGGGGTTGGGTTTGGGTTTTTTTCCCACCGGTCTGTAACTTGGGGGGGGTGCAACTAAGGTGCTCGCTGCTTGACTGGCTCTGCCTTGGGACAGTCTTGCACAGGGAACGCTTAAGAAACAAACACGATTACTTGAGGCAGACACTCTGTCCCACCTTCTCCACGCACACCTCAGCAGCTGCCAAACCCAGCCGCTCTGAGGGGCCAGTTAAGACCCTCTGTCCGTTAGGAAAACAAGCAAGTGTAACTTAGGTCGGACTTCAGTGGTAAAGGGCTGCTCCATGTCAAAGGCCTGTTGAGGGGCATGAGCTGTTGTCACAGCAGGTATAAATCCTGATCTAATTTTTTGAAAGAGCCTGGCAGCTTCTATCTTAATTGTAGAGCTAAGCAGCAGTACCAGCTTTTGGTATGTGTCAGTCATTTTAAATCCTGTTCTCTCCCTCATAAGACAGGAGGAAGATACATACGATTTCTGTACCAATTCATTATTGAGCCTGTTCAGTTGCTGTAACTAACTCATTACATAGGCTCCTTTTTTTTTTGTCAACAGTTCACTTGTAGGCATGACACCCTGCTGAGCTTTCTGCAAGTGCCTGTTTTGCTATGGCTTGTGTCTGTTTCTCCATTTCTCTGCTAGCTAGTTGATCCTGGCCTGTCTTTCCTCCTTTGCCCCTCTCACCTCCTTCTCCTGGCTGAAGGGCCGAGTTTATTGTCCCTGCAGGACAGACTGGCCCAGCCTTTGCCCCAGCACAACAGCAAGTGTTTCACAACCCTGCTCTGAGGGTCCACCTGGAGCTTCGTCCCACAACAGGCTCCCTACCATCCCGGTTAAAATAACCACAGTTATACACCTCTTGCCTATTTATACAATAAGCACTAAGGTTACACTTTATTTACAACTTTTGAAAAATGTACAGTTTCTTACATGGGTTACTTGTGCAAAGTTAAACTTCTCAACTAACAGACCAATGTGCACACAAAAGACACTGGAACAGTGGACAACACGATTGTAGGTTTCATCCCACACTGCTGCTTAAGGTACTGTATCCAAATGTAGAAACTCAGCCGTACAAAAAAGTGAGTCTGGACTTACAAATGTTTTTTCAGAGTTGAAAAAAATACTTTCATAAAACTGAAGGGCAGTGAACTCGGGCATGCAGCAGTAGCTCACACAAACCACAGTAATCTACAACGAGCAGAAACTGCAGAGACTCACGTGCCTACCCCGTACTTTATTTACACTTCCCACAAGGCAAAGTTGGATCCCAAAGAACTTATCTTTCTCAGCTAAAGATAAGGGGCAGGAGAAAGACACTGAAGGAGAGTAACTCCACCGCTGGAACCCTTCAGGTTTTACCTCTTCCATAATGTGGAAGGTCTTTCGCTCAGAGTACCACAGCTCTGCCTGGTTTTGTCCAGTAATGCCTCAGTGACGGGACTATAGAAACTTACTGAAGCAGTCTCTGTAGGCATGTCCTTTAAAATAAAATAAAAAAGAAGGGGGGGTTGTTTCTCACCCTAAGCGAAGATCGAAGTACCACAACTGCAGTGATTTATGTATATCTGTACATAAATCTTGCATGTGAAGTGCAGAAGTAACTAGCATTCCACAGTCTTACTAAATATTTGAATTGGAATCAATTTAAGAGTTGTTCTTTTTCCGTGAGTAAGGAGTTGATAAACCAATACAAAAAGGAAACGAGGTTATTTCTTCACTCAGTACTTACAAATGCAGTGGGGTCTAAACCAATAGTAGAGGTAAATGGCCAGCCTGGACAGATCAGCACTTTAGTTAATATCAGTTAAAAAATGTGTATGTATATAAACATCCCTTTTATCAAGCTACACATAAGCATCACTGTGTATAACACAATTACAATTAAAAGCTTAGTGTACACTACAGAAATGCACAATACTGCCCTAAGACTGGAGAGGGACCACAGAAAATGAATTCAGCATCAGTAACTCTTTTGCAAGTAACCCAAGTACAGAACATTTGACTTCAAAGTGGGTGCTTTCTGATGTCCAAGGAGAAGAAGCTTCAGCAAGGGAGGGTGGCAACAGCACAACAGCTATTCTGCTTTCAAAGTAAATGCTAGGAGGAAAAAGATGACTGAGACACTTTGTTTATTTTCCTCATCAACAGAGTGTTCATTTGCATCATCCTGGGTCAACAGTCACGCCAGCTCTGTTCTACTATTGCAGAAACCCGTTTTTCATATTCCCGCTTATTCTCTTGGTATAGCTGAGCTGCCTGGCTGTTTGCTGGACTGTTAGGATTTGGCTCATCCAATAGAGACTGTGCAAAGAGAAAGAGATTCTTAGGCACTTGAAAGTATGCATAGTTCTCCAACATATTCCTTAAACTATCCATACTAATAAGCGTGCAGAAGTTCATCTAGATAGAGGTAAGGTACATTGCATTACTCCAGTAGCAAGTCACTGGAAGCTTTCGCTATCAGTCTTACTCTTGGCAGTGCAGGTGGCTGGCTAATTGACAGCCATGCAGCAGCACCCAAGATGTGCAATCGCCGGATGGGTCCCTGCAATGACCACCTGCTGTCACTGTCCCATCAATTTACATCGGGGAAGTATTCACACTTTAGCAGATATCAAAGTATAGCTGCTATACTGGCTACTGGCTATCGGGGAGGGGGGGGGAAGTGTTTCCTGAGCTGTTTTTGTCAAAGCATCCTCATTTCATTCTGCCTTTTAATGCAGAGTTCTTTTTACCTGTATGGATGTTAAGATGGAGGAGACATCGTAAGTAGGACTCCAACGATTCTGAAGAATATCCAGACATATACTACCGTCTGCATAGACTAGAAAAGGTTCAAGAAGAACGGCTTAAAAACAGAAGTTGTACAGCTACTCAGATTTTTCCTAGTATTGCCTGATCTGAAAACCTACATACTGACAAACACTACAAAAGTCAATACTGTCTGACAGACTTAAATCCAGCAAACAAGCCTGTAGGTAGGAAGAGCTGAAGCTTGTCACCAACACCTGCCTGAGGTATTTAAACCCAGCCCTGGCTTATTCTTCAACATCAAGCTTCTCTGTGACATTGCAACTACTACTATGGAACGAATGAAAAGCCATTAATAGATTTTAAGGCAAAAAAGTTTAAGCTACTCACAAGTGAACCAAATGAAGAACACGAGCTGTTTACACATAAGGTTTCCCCAGAAAGTATCTACAACAGTCAGTGTCTAGTCACCTTTCTCAGGGCAGCTTCAGAAGAACCTTCCCTCAGTGCACTTTACCCACACATGCTTACTTGCTGCTTTGAAAGTTTCTGGTATTTCTTCACAAAACTAGTATTTGTTTGGAGGCAAGGAATACATCTCCAACCTTTAATTACCAAGGAAGGGGATTAATTAAACGATCTTACTATCACTGGATATAGTTGGAAACTAGCACTACATTTCAAGGTATATCATTCTTACCGGCATTTTTGGGAAGGAAAGTGATAAAAGACAACTGCATTCAGCAGTGTCATTATGCTATGTATGCAATACGTATAGACAAAAGTCCAAGGCACTGCTATTTAAGTACAAAATACTCTTCTGTGAGGTTTAACAACAGGCAGCTGAGAGAGAAGAACATCTCATCAATACTGCGCTGTACCACCTGAAAGGTAAGAGGCTCCTTTTACTGCCCCTTTCATTTCAAGCCTGAGCACTGCTCACATATTCATCCTTACCAAAACAACATAGAACCATAGAACCACACTGGAATTTTGCTAGCTTATTAGATAGTGGAAACTTTTGTAATAAATAGACCTTTTTCTACAGCACTATAGCAAACTATTACAAAAAAAAAACCCCAACAACAACCCACAAACAAAACAAACAAACAAACAAAAAGCATTGTCTAAGTACTTACCATTTGGATGAAACATTTTAGAGACAAATCTAACAGTAGGTGGCTTATTCGGATATTCTTCTGTGAATTCTATTGTAAGTTTGAAAGTTCCTGGAGTTGAAAGAAAGATAAGTAACCTTTATTCAGAATGAATTTACACAAGGGATGAGTAAGTAGCATCCCTCCACAAGCAGAAACTGATACTATTGTGCTCATACATGCGTGTTGGATACGGAATACAGATTGCTCAGTCCTACAGTGACTCTTCTACTCTCTTTGGAGTTAATCGCTAACTCTGAAGTCCTAGACAGTACTGTTACGAGAGTTTCTCCTGTGACTTATTTTATTGCTAAAACCACCACCCCAGTCAAAAGGTTGGTGTAAGGAAATAAATCTGCCCTTCCACAAAGCCTAATCCCAGTGCACTGTAAAAACAACACAAGTGGGTGTACAACCATCTGTGTAACAGGCCATGATTTCGTAAGTCCTAGAGTCTGGAATATGCTATCATGACAAGGACCTTCTTATTTATTTCCTGTTTAAATTTCAAGGAAATACATTTTTATCAACAACTGTAAGGTAATCAAGTCTTACTGTAGAAAAGTAATATTGAAAGCAGCATCCAAATCAGACACTTCAAAATAAATATCTGACCATTTACTTCACGCTAACTAGTCTTCCTTTGAGAAAGACTGATTAAGCGGAAACAGAAAATGGTGTCGTTAAGTCCCAGACCAATCGGTTTTACAGCCTGCACCAACATAAGGTATTTCAGCCCTTCTCCTCAGGCTATGACAATCTGAGAATAAGTCTGTCAACTAAGTTGCATAAACATGGGTCCAAGAGACTAAGCACTGCTAGTGATTCAGATCTGTAACTAAGGAACTCTACATACTCCACTTCAAGACATGCAAGCTTCTCTTTACCATGCTATCGCCTCAAACCAACCAATCCGGGAGGCAGTTTATGAAGTTCCTGGGTATGCCCAGAGAGAAATATCTGAAGCGCCTTCACACAAATACATAGCTCTCCTGTAAAAGGGATGTACCTTACTGTAATAGCTGTAACAAGCTGCCAGGGCAGACATATGACCTTTTTTGAAAAGGCATTCTTACGTATCAGTGACAGGTTTTTTTCCTCCCAACACTCGGTGCCCAAATTAAAACTCAGGGGCTCAGATATAAAGCTCATCCATGCTTCCTGCTGTGACGGGAGTTTTCCAGCACTAATATAATTAATGTATTCCTTTGTTTGGCTGGCAAACGTGCCAACAGTTTGTGGCCAGAGAACAGGTTTTTCAACCCCTTTTCCTTTTTTTCAGATCAGCAAGGACCTGCAGTATTTCCCAGGGACTCCTTCCTTTATAAGGAGATTAACATTGAGTTGCAAGAAACGAAGGTCATTCCTTTGACGTTCCAGTTTGCATACGAAGACAGAGTACAGATGCTTCAGAGCTTTCTGTACAGTAGTGGGAAGTCTCAACAGCCTAAAAATAAGTTTTTGCATATTTATTAGCAGCCTAACAACATAAAAGCAAAGAGCCAACAGCATGCTATCTTACTGTAAAACAAAAGGAACAAGAGTAGTATAGTTAAGATTGTTCAAATTAGCAGAAGTCTGCTTTACTCCAGCTAATCCAGAGGCACAGAGCCAGATCTGAGATCAGTTTGAAAGCCGGCACTGGAAAGTTAGTAACAACTTCTACCAGCTGCGAACATCAGCTCAGGACTACCTTTCCTTCCCTACCCGGTGACAATCCCAAGCAATATTGGCCCTTTAGAATCGAATGCTTAGAGATTTTATTCTAAATCTTAGAGATTCCCAGCTCTCCCCCCCAGTTCTGGTTCTCAGTAGCCTCCTTATGAGGTAGGAAAGCAGGCACTTTCTTCTGTGGAAGAGTGACCAAGTAGTAGGCTGAAAACTAAGCACAAACCATCAAATAGTAGAGTTCCACAAGCATACTTGAAAAAATGAATGCTATTCTAGAACACTGACTGAAGTGGGAGCAGAGGGGACAGATAAGATGTCCAAAAAGCAGTAACAAGGGCAGTTTGGTCCTAGAATCCATTTAAAACTACTGAAAGAACCCCCCCCACCAGGGACAGGATGGCATTACTTCTAACACAAATCTGAGTGAGTGGTTAGACAGGTCCCAGCTGGAGTATCTACCTACTCAAATTTCCAAGTCAAGACCCAGAGTGGCAATGGCTCTTTGAAAGAGCTCCACAGTACGCAACACCTCATTGCTGAGCTTTATTAAAGGACAAATCCAAAGATTTGATGTCCAAGGGTCACTCACACTGAAAGCCCACACAAGTGAAATGGGTTTCATGACACACACTGCTGCGGATGAGGCCTTCAGTGTCCAGTCTCTTCTGTCACTGATTTTAAAGCTTTCAACTGGTATTCCTTGCAACTTGCCCTAGACAGCCAATTTTAAAACATAAATTATCATATTCACTGTCATTATTGATAGTAGGATCATCACTGATCTTAGGAGAACATTCTCTTTTCTCTCTTGTACTTACTTACTCACCTTGTTGATCTGTTTCTCCTACCTCAGGACGTGAGACTCTCACTCGGCTAACAGAGAGGCTTCTCCATGACCTGCACGCTGGCCCGAGCAACCCCCGTCAGAGCAGCACTCATCTCCCTGCCGGGCCCTTCTCGCTGCAAGGAGCAAGAGCAGCCCCCTTTATGCTACTGTCCATAAAGCAGAGACATCTCTTCCTCTCCCGCATAAGGATACAGAATCCATATTCTGTAAGCAAGGAGCAAACCATACAGAAGGCAAACGCCTTGCTTTCTCTGTTCAAGCCTCCTGCACGATGACAGCAAGGCAGGACACTACAATAGCCGTGTTACTTAACTCTCTCCAAGCCAGGAATCCCGCACTAAGCACAATATCGTCATCCAGTTTCAGAGAAGCAGGTCTGAAGGACTGGGAGAGCCTGGATTTCCATCACTGTGACAGCACTACCACTTCAGATGCCACACACATATAGATTCTTAGAAATATGGTGAAGGGCAGGATAAATATCCCTGGGGTCCTACTGCAGACACCTGCAATCGAATCCTCTTAAACCAGAAGATGGAAGTTATGCTGCTGATCTAAATTAGTAGTTGCTCCTAGGCCGAGTCAGCCTGCGCACCGAGTTGTGAAAACACCCTCTGAAGTCTGGGGGTGGAGGGGAGGGAGGGTTGTTAGCTGCATTATGCTGCACAGCAAGTAAACAAACGTGTTTGAACTTAAGGTTTTCAGTTCAGACAAAGCTAAGAAACTTCAGAAGCTGAGACTGGAGAAGGGCCTCACCAGAATGATGAAGAACAATAATTCTCACAATGTTGAAATTATTACACTTCTAGTTCAACAAAAAAAAATTTCACAGGCTACTTTCACAAGAACTGAGGCATCTGAAGTCTTACAGCACCACCAGAAGTGACAGAGCCTAAAAATGAAAATACAAAGCGACTTCTGAAGAACACGGTCCTGCAAAGGCTTCATGAGAAGGATTACGGAGCTCCAGTGTGCCTTTGACTCACAAGGGCCTGCAAAGTTAGAAAACAAGCCCAAACTAACAGCTCAATACTGTTAAATAAAAATTCCCTTAATTTTACCTACATTAAGCTAAACTGCATCTGAGCTGTGCTACTCTACTGACTTAATGAAAAAGCACAGCCGAGGCACCACTACACCCATATCTCTAGGCACCACGTAGTATTTTGTTATCTAGCACAATGTAAGATATGTCCCAGAGAAAAGGAGATAAGCATATCCTGCAACACAAGACGTATCTGTTTTCCTGAGCACATACTGTGAAAACACACACTTTGCTATGAAAAAAGCAATCCATCACACACTGAGGTTATATTATTAGATCAACCGAAGCAGTAGGACAGCAGAAGCAGACTCAAGCATCTGTTTGAACTTCAAACTGCTGTGAGTGCAACACATCCTAAGTATTTGAGGTAAAGACACAATGCTGCCACAGTGGAAAGCACAGACAAAATCAATACGTCAGGGCTCTCAAAAGCAGTCTCCAACCTTCTGCAACTAAATGCAAATATATGGAAAAAAGCCCTTATAGCACCCTGTTAACCCCACACTGAGCTGGAGGAGCCTGAACATGGAAACAACCTGCATTTTAGCACACTGCAAGGGGTATTTGGAGCTTTCTGCTCCAAACAGTGAATCACTCTATTAGCGGCAGTGCACCAAGAACCTAAGCAGCTCTAGCAACCCTTACCAAAGTTTAAGGGAGCACTTCTTTAAGGTTTACAAATTGAGATAACAGAATACATTTAGTCTACCTGTTCTATTATGCGATGTTATGGAATACTCAAGTTCTAAACATTAGACTTCTGAAGCAGCTACTATAGCAAGTTTCTTAACTGATCAAATACATTAAAAGAAGTAACTGGAGTCTTTGGAGTTTTCTTAGGCCTGAAATATTTAAAATTTTCAAAATCTTCACCAAAAAAAAAATCTGCAATTTACAGGCCTGCCCACAGGTATTACCTTCAAGGATAAACAGAGACAAAGGAGTTAGCCAAGAACAACATAAGAGTTAAGGAATTTTTCCTAAGCTTTTGTCATGAGTCATGGAGATCTAGGATTAATTATAGCCTGCACTGAAAGTATCTTAAAAAAAAAGAAAAAGCATCACTGATTTCAGTTGGACAGTATTTCATGTCTAACAAGTTTTCACAAAGATGGTGAAGTATTCATACAGCATCAGTAAAGCTATAAAAGACAATAGGCCAGACGGAAACTATGAGGACACAGGTATGTTACAAGGACCTATTTAGTCAGCTTTAAAAGTTAAAAAGTCCTTTTAATCTTTAACCCTGAATGATACTGATTGTAGCAGAGTGAAGTAGATGCTGAGAAAAAAACCAAACAAATCTGTTCTGAACTTCCTCAAACATTCAGCCCATTTCCTACTTCAGCTGACTCACGTTGGGACTTACTCGCAAAACACTTCCAGCATCAGAAAAACGAGAACTCAAAACAAATGACAACAGTTCTATACCAGGTTTTTGGCAGTTCTCCAAATGAGCGTCCCTAAAAACACAATCCAGCATTCAACAGAAGAGCTCGGAGATCCTTAAAATGATACGTTAAATTAGACTTAGGACAGCCAGACTTAGCAACTACAAGCAAGCCCCTACAAGCTAATTTGTATGTTTCTGTAAATCAACATAGCAATCTAGATCTACAACACTTCCTTGGAGCAGGATTAAAAAAAAAAAAGTTTACGTAAATCCTGGATACAGTATACAGATGTATGGTCAGCTGAATACACACCCATGTCCCTTCTCCATCCCCAGGCCCACACCTGTTGCAAAGTCCACGGCAGTGACACACCAAGGCCGTGTCAAACTGCAGCCGTTTACCCCGAGAAAGCCAAACACTAGGCCTGCACGTAGCCGCACTTACCGTCCTCGAAAGGGGTCCCCTCGGGCCTAGAGGAGGGAAGAAGCAGAGCACAGCGTTAACCCGCGGGCAGCCCAGCTCTGACCCCCCCCGCCCCCAGGAGGC
>NW_009212543.1:0-22442 GCF_000690835.1 Fulmarus glacialis
GAACCTCATACAGTTGGCCTCGGCCAATGTGTGAGTGTGGCTGAGAATTGTTACCGAAAGTAAGATCCAAAGAGAGAGCTGGCTCAGGACAGCCAGGAGGGGAGGCATTGTATTTTCCTGACTCCGGGCTAAGGTCTTTGGCGGTTCCTGCTATGGCAAGATGACGGTCGAAGATGGGCACAGACCTTGCATAGGGAACCGAGAGAGGAAGAACAGGGGAAAGCTAGGAAAAAGAGCTTGTTTTGCTGCCACTGTGAAATGCATCAGAGTGGTCAGGTGCTTACCCGGTACTAGTCATCAGCCTGCATGCCCCGATGCCACCTTTGGGAGCACTCACCTGCCTGGCTTTTGAGGGCTCTTGGTGTGGGTAAAAATGGCAGTGAGCTCACTCTGGTGCTCCTGGTAATTGCTCTTTCTCCACGTGCTTTGTGGAGGCCTGGGGCTGTCCTCACCTGGCCTCTGAGAGCGGCTTCGATATCTGAACGGTTCCATCGGGTTTTGCATTTCCAGTCGACTCTGAAGGCTGCACTCCAGTCCTGGGAGGGCATCGGGGGTCTTTCTGTTGAAGACAATGAGAGCTGAATCAGGCTGCAGGCTGCATCGATCTAGGGTTTTTTCCTATTACATGCAAATTTTTCTAGCAGCTAAAATTGAAGTGTTGGCTTTTCTGAAAAATACAGCTGATGTGGTGATCCATCTCTGGCAGGAGACCTGGGGTATGGCAATATTGATTATCAACCGCTGCATTTGTTCTCAGGCTGTTTTGTGGTTTGAGGGAGCACTGCGTGGATTGCTTCCTCTCAGAGGCACCTCTGGATTGAACATCTTTTTCTCCTTGACCGAAATAGGTTAACCAGTTGCAAGTCAGTCATGGGATGTGTCCACACTGGAACCGGTTGTAAGTCCGTGCTTCAGCAAGCTCAGGTACAGCTGGCAAGGTACGTGGTAAGAAGGAACTCGGCACAGACCGCAAAAGCAAGGCAGGTATTTATGCAAGCTCTCAGAGTCCCGACAAGTCTCCTGCTAGCGTTATCTAGGCTAGCTGGCTTAAAACTAAGCTGCCTTGATGTTTTACTGCTCTGAAATTTTGGCATTGGGGTCAAAGAGCAGAAGATCAGTCTGCCAGGTGGTGGTGCCTATTAAGTAATGGGGTATGGGTCTGCACCACTTACTGTGAGGGTATAAAAATGGACCGTTTCCTTACCTCTCTTTGAATTTAGTACTGGGGCTACACTGTCTTCTGGAGTGGTGACCTGCTCCACCTCTCATTTCTGAAGGCTGGCTTGGGCAAACATCTTTCTGACCCCGATCTTTAAGTGTTGCTGTTCATTACAGTCCAGATGGGACAAGGACAATGTGCTCTTCTATGCTTTCTTCCAAAGAACTATACAGAAACTTCAAGGAAGTTTGGTTTCTAGCTGCCTGGGTGGGACAGATATTGTAAAACACTTGGATCCTGTCTCCAAATTATGGAGTCTTTTTTGAAGATACTACTTTTTTTTCCCCTAAAACTCCTTCTTGCTGATGAAGCTGCTTGCCTGGGACCTTTTCTAGAGTAGTGTTGTCTTTTATGTTGTAACATGCTGACTAGCTGTCATCATGAGCCACTGCCATAGAAAAATGACTGCCTTAGCATTTACGATAGTGATGCTTAATGGATTTGGCAATTAATTGGAGTTGCAACATGAACAACTCTTGCAAGTTAGATAAGCCTGAGAGACTAATTGTTATCCTAAACTCCATTAGCTGAGTTTAGCTTGGATGCTCTTTAGTCACCTTCTGGTATAAGACTCTGAAGCCAGTGTCAACATTTTAAAGTATATACAATTCATGACTTGTCAGATTATAAGAATAGCCCCATTATGCTAGACCAAAGGCCCATTGAGCTCAGTATCCTGTTTCTGACAGTAGCTGATAATTAAGGAAAGGGTGTAACGGCAGGGAAAGTATTGAGTGATATTTCCCCAATATGCTCTCCCACCCCTCAGCAGTTTATGGCTTAAAGATTTTCTGATCTTTGTGTTTAATAATTTTTTGTGGACTTCTCTTCTGTTAATTTGTCAAATCCTGCTATTGCTTTCAGCATCTGCAGCATTTTTGGCAATGAGTTTGGCAATTTAATGATTTGCTCCATCAGAAAGTCCTCGCTTTTGTTCGTTTTAAAGCCCTGACTGAAGATTTCATGTGATGCCCCCCTAGTGCTTGTATTTTGAGAAACAAAATTCCTTTTTCATCTCCTTCATGCCACTCATGATTTTATAGAACTCTAATGAGGACCTAAACTGAATGAGTTTCAGCGTATGACTTAAGGCTCTGTTATGGCTTATGCTTTCTGGCTGTTTATATTCCATTTGCTTTTGCTTTATGTTTATTTCATCTTTATTTCACTAATATAATCAGTCTGGGAAGATTATTTGGTCTAATTAAGGTAGAATTAATCCAGGGACAGTGATAATTTGAGAGCCAGGATTTCAAGGTAGTTTATTTAATCTATGTGTCTTCAAATCCTTTGGATTCAATTTGCCCAGCTTTCATACTGATGGATGTTGTATTAAATTATTTAAATAGATGAATTAAATTTGGAGCAAACAGAGGCTAATGCATTTCACCCTCAAATAACACGCTACTGTAGCCAGAGAGCTTTTCTAGAAGAACTGAGGAGACAGTCGTGAGCTGGAAGCATTGTATGCAAAAGAGGGGGCAAGGACCACACGAAAACCCCTTTGATTTATCCTCTAGAACTAATTTGCCAATTCCCTGTGGTCAGATTAGCAGAATGGAGCCAAGAAAGAAACTTCACGGAGATCGACCATGAGAGATGGAATAATACGCAGCTGTTGCTCAAGAGAAAGCTCAGACCAGACTTGCAGAAATGTAATGATCAGTGCACTGGCCGAGCTGTTTGCATGGCCAGAGCTTGCACAATGCCCATCTGGTGGGCGGTGGTAATTTTTAGTCTCTCATTTGGTGAGAAGAAAAAGCCACCAACTTCCTTCTCACTAAGAATCAGGATGGCTGGAAAGAGATAAAAGAGACGGAAAAGAGCAGAATATGCTCTTCAGTACTCAGGGACGCTAGATGGGGATATTTGCTCACTTTGCAACTCTTTGTACCCCCCACAGTTTCGGCGTGGTGGTGATGTTACTGAAACATTTAGGCGAGGAGCACACCGTGAGGTGGTGGTAACTCCAGGTTAAAGTTATCCCAGGGAGGGACGGTGACATTCCAAGGAAGGGATTGATCAGAGGGGGTCGCATGGGACTTGCGGGGCAACCTACACCTTATGTTGCCATTTCTCATTCTTCGGTCTCCATCTCAAACAGAGCTGTCCTGTACAGCTCAGGACACGCTGAGGTCTCTCTTCTGGCTGTGAAACAGCCCCTCACAGGAGGGGATGACCATTGCTCTTCCTCTGCAGCTGGAGGAAAAAGGGACAAATCTTGCCTGTGGAAGAGGGAGAACCAAGACCATGGCATGTTACCCTTGTGGACCTGAAGCATTGCTGCTGCAGGTGTCATTGATGTATTTTTTGGGGTGGGGAAGGGACCTAAAGTTGTACTCCTCTTTGTACTCCTTTCCTTTCCACAGGTTTGCCTTGCCAAGGGGACGTCATTCAAAGCAGGGTACTCCTTCCTGACTCTGAGGTCTTGGCTACCCATGACGCATGACCCAGGGTGAAGCCGGGCTGCCGAGAAGGCTGGCTCACAAGGACAGCACTGCTGCCTTTGCAGGCCCTTGCGGAGCCGCTGGATTAGAGTAGGCTTTGGGAAGTCCCGGAGAAGAGCACAGGCACAAGCACAGGGGATCCACATGTCAGTGGTAGCCGGGACAGATTTCAAAGGTGACCGTGGGGTGCAAGATAGATCTGACCTGTTTTGGCTCTGTGGGATGCTGGTGGCAGCGTTGGTTAACGCTGCTGTGCATGTTTTGTGCATGGTCAGGCTGCAAAAAGGGCTCTAAAGAAATTAAGAAAGCCTTGAATTCTCTGTCAGGCTGATGAGTAGAAAAAGAGCAAAAAAGGTGTGGTGTTGCCAGTCTTCAAAATGCATGAAGGATAGACCATGGTTCTTAGTAACATCTGCGGGACAGATGTAATAGAAATAACTCAGTTGGATCAAATGTCTACATGTAGTGAATTAGGAAGCTATGTTGATTTTTTTTGTTTTGCTTGCTTGTTTAAATGCCTGTAGTATGCAATATAGTGGAAATCCTAGAGGAATAGTACCCAATATTTAACTTAATACCTTATGACTTTCCACAGACTTTAGGAGAGTTGTATGAAAAATTAAGTTAGCGCAGAAGTTTTCTGCTAATATAGAAAAAACTGAGATCTTCTCCAAGTTCCTTCTTGCATTCTAGAAATTTTAGAAAGTTTAGGCTTCGCTGTAGTAAATTGGTTTTCAAAAGCAACAAATATCCTTTTTTTTCCAGGTGGGTGTACTAGCTTTGTTCTACTGCTCTTAAAGTTCGTCTATTGCAGATTTTGTATACTGCCTAGCAGTTCAGCATTTGAATCCCTTTTGTGTAAAATTAACAGTTGATGTGAAGCCTTTGGCTGAGCTAGTGGAGATTTTGGCATTTCTCTTTTCTCAGGATCAGAAGGCTGCCTGAGCTAGATTATTTTCTTGGCTTAGTTTCTGACTCTCTTATGTTTTTCTCTTCTGCTTTTGCTTTGACAGTAGATGTTTGGATGAAAAAAAGGGGTGGTGGAGGTTTGTGAGTAGCTCCTTTGAGGAGGATTTGTGATGTGAAACATTAATTGATATCAACATGTGCAGAGTTAAGCAACTGTTATTATTGAAATAGGATCTCCATCCTTTTTGTATAAAGGCTTGTATTTCTGAAATGGATGGATTTCTTAAGCTTATTTGGTTTGGATTTTTTTTTACGTGGAAACAGAGTTTTTTCTTCAACAAACTCCAGTCTCCAATCCCTGACTTTGGGCTTGCCTATATTTGGAAACGTACCAAAATAGCTATTCCAGAATAAGCTCCCAGGAGGATATTTTAGAACTAGATTTAATTAAATTGGAAATAGGAACTCTTATTTTGGAATAAGAGTGCCCACTTTGGGATTTATATTGAAATAAACCGTCTCGGAATAACTGTAGCTATTTTGGTATATTTCCAAGAGCAGACAAGACCTTAGCAATGTTCTGAAACAATTATATTGAAATCTCACGGATGTGATGGATAATGGAGAAAAATGTCAATACTGAGTTAGAAAAAATTGGAGTGAGTGTGTCTGATGGTGTCATACACTTGTTCAGTGGGGTTTTTTTCAGTTTAAGCAAAAGGTCCCACCCTTTGGGCTATGTATATTATCCATTGTTAATATTGTAGTAGCAACCCCACTGTGCTAGGAACAGTCTTACAGACACAGGTCCCACCTCTGCTCAACTCGCAGTCTAGAAAGGATCCAATTACTTTGTAATGCTATAGAGGTCAGCAAGTCTGTTTTGCAGATAAAATATAGGTTCTCGACTCTTTATAACTCTCCTTGTTTATAGCACTTGTTTATAACACTCCTTGTTCAGGCAAACCTGCTACTTTTGACTTTTTGCTTGAAGGAGATCAGAAGACAATAGTTACAAGAAGACAGAAATGATAGGAAACACACATTTGTTCCGTATTTGTAGTTATTGTGCCACCCCTCCCTGCCTAGTTTGCCATAGATAGCACATGAGTCATTATTTACAATGGCGAATGCAGTGTGCTTCATTACAACCTGTGGCAAGGAACTGGTATAGATGTGAAATGAATATGTCACCCGTATTTACATACACATAATATGTATGGAGAGATAGTTTAAAGTAACACTTTCTCATTCGATAAGGAATGCTCACGGCTGAGAAAGTTTTGCTTTTCTGGGTACGTTTTTTTCTCCTCCCTTTAGGCACTTCCATTTGTGCCTATTGACTCCCAATAAGCAGAGGTCGCAGGGACTTTCTCTGCGCAAAGAAAAGGTCACGCTCTGTATTTACCCGCACTCTTCCTCACTTTAATCTTCCACGTACTTTCAACACTATTTTGGTCCCATCCTGGAGATCTAAAAAAAGATGTAGAAATTCAGTGGCACGATTTCAAGGTTATCCCACAGGCCAGCAAATCCATAATGTGATTTTTTTTCCCTTTATGGTACATCATAATAAAAGAAGTTGATATAATATGAAAAGGAAAGGCAGTTTCTACTTATCAAATTATCATATCTAGCATCAAGCTCATGCTTGAAGGTAATTTCAGCTAATCCTTTGTAGCAATAAATATCTATTTCATTTATCACATTGAATTTGTTTCCCCTTCACTTCATCCAATTACCTTTTCTACGACTGGAAAATATATCAGAGCTGTCTCCACACTTTTTTTATGGATGTTACCTCACTATTCTCTTCTTGATTTTTTGTCAGGATGTGCTTTAATTAAAATGTTCATGTAACTTGTGCAGGTTTTTTCTTCAGTATCCAGATAATTGTTACGTTTGTTTTGAAAAGTGGAATACAGCAGTCCCAAGATCTGGGCTAGGACTGAAATTCTGTGGGTGTGAAAACTTCTACGCAGGTTGCAATAATGCCACAGTTCAGGACGTTATAATCAGAGGTCTGTCAGCATTTCTATTATAAATCTCTTTATCTAGTGGTTTGCTGTTTGGCTATTAACGTTTGCATAGGACGTAAAGATGTAAATAGCCTCAAGCAGGCGACCTTTTTTTAATTAAAAAGACATACAGTTTCATAGTGTAAAAATGCAGTTGGTGCTGCTCACCAGATAGGTAGCTGCCACTCAATAGCTCCATATGGGAGTGACATTATCAGCTTCTTGGAGAACACAGATTTTCCCACTGTTTTCTTACGGAGCCTGAGCTGTAGGTTCCTCACATGATGGCATCTCAGGGATTCCTGTTTCTGAAGGGAGTGTGTTCGTGTGCACAGTGCGGGGATGGTGCTGCTTTCTTATCAATTGTATGTTGTGTTCCTTGCAGCTCCTTGTCCCCAAACACGTACAAACTATGGCGTTATAGTAAGATGTGTTGGTTGCTTATATACGTTGTTCATACCCAATACAGGCTTTTTTAGCTGGGGTGGTATGGAGCCAGAAGATGGATTAAGACAGAACGAGCTGAGTGATTCAGAAATCTGTGATCGGTAAGGAGTTGTCATTAAATGGGGGAGGTTTTATTGGACTCTGCAGCCTTGGCTGCTTTCCTCCAAACTACTCATGAATCCTGACAGTAACAAATAAGGTAAAAATCTTTGTGACAGATATCTTGTAGATATTATGGAGACTTCCTCATGCTAAGTGGTGATGAAGAGAGGGCTGCTGGGCAGAGCTATCCAAACTGCTTGGCTATACATGTCGCTTCACCAGGTGTACACAAAGCTATTCTGAAAGCACGTTGGAATAAGGAAAGAAAACATCGGGGGCTATTTCATCCAAGAAATCTTGAAATAAACATCTACAACATCTTACACAGGTGCCAAAAAACTAGCTTCTCTTTAAGAGAGAGAAAGGAGTGGATGACCAAAGGCTCAACCATCGGAGGGTTGTCAGCCATCAATGCGAAATTTCTCTCTTCCTTAGGGGCAGCCTGAGGAAGCAAGAAAAGGTATAGGAAAAAAGGCCAATTTGTTTGAACCTCTTTACTGCCTCCTTCTCAGCTTTAAAGCAGGTGATACAGAAGACTAATTACTGAGGTTAATGTCCTGAAGTGCTTCCTTACTGAAAGTTATTATGCGTGGTGGAGGAGACATCAATATCTGCAATCAGTCACAGATTCATAGGAGAAGATGCTGGCCTTTTGGAGACTGTGGGGCTCAGGCCTCTGATGTCAACAGTTAGGTGTTGCCCAAGATCCTCTCTTTTTATTTCAACCATCATGGAAATCTGTGAGCAACAAAACATTTGCAGCATGAATGCAAGAGGATGTAAATCCTGAATAAAACGGGATGCATCTCCCTATCTGTTCTGATGTTTATTTAGAAACATTCAGGTTTTAGGCAGATGTTGGCAGGTTCTTTCAGCTGGGAGGACTCCAGGTGTTTCCCGCTCCACCCTGGGTTCATGCAGAGCACCGCATCGTGGAGGAGCTCTGCTGCTCTGGGACCGTCTGCTCCTGGGAAAGAAAAAGCCCTAGGCAGGCTCACAGTGCAACAGCCTAAAAGAAGATCTGGTACATACCCAAAATGTCTATTCCCTTCTGCTCACCTGATGCTTCATCAATCATATCACCTGTGTGTCGTGATTCTTAGCCTGCAGAAAAATATTTGGAGTATTCCAGTTTCCTCTTACAGTGGCAGAGTGGTTTGTTACTGGAAAGAAAAGCCCTTCCAGGGATACTAGTTCCTTAACTCAGGAGCACCCACCTGGGAAGAGAAACAGACCCACTATGGTAAAAGTCTGTGAAGCTCTGCAATTTATACTGATACTTTTTACAGGAAGATAAATACGGATATGTTAATCCACATTATCGTGGTTGTATCAGTTAGACAAAAAGGCAAAGCATATTCAGAATAATCTAATTTTAATATATGCAGACACCCAGACCTACTCAGGGTGCTGGGTGACACTGTGCTCTGCAGCTGTGAAAGCCAGGCTCCTGGAGAGTCGGTGCGGCTCTTACGGTTACAAACAACTGCCACTCATACCAGAAACAAAACCTGCGTTCTTGATACAAAAAGCCAGCAGAACACAAACAAGCCAGACTCCCAACTCTTGAAGCTGTCTTTAACGCACCAAGAAGAAGCAAGAAAAGGGCACAAGCACCCTTTTCTTTCCTCTTCACAGGCCACCTTTGAACATTTAGAGGCACCAGTAGAGGAAAAGTGCTTGAAGCAGTCAAGAGCAAGCTAGGGTAATTCAGTCTGCACGTTGTCTTCTTAAACTGCCTTACCTCTAGAGCATCACGCCAATGCAGCCTGGAGTGTCTGAGTCAAATGTGCGGCTACTTCAGCTTCAGTATCCTTCACCTTAAAACTACTGAACTGAGCACTTTCACATGGGAATCTATTTTTCTTCCTCTGGGAGGCCTATGCGACACTCCTACTCTGACATTAGGACACTCCACCATTTTTTCTGTTACAAAAATGGGCAGATTTTAGTTGGAATATATGGGAAATAGTATTTTCATCTTTTCAAATTTTTCATGAACATAATATTAGATAAGCCACCCCTTGGACTGAGGCCAAATGTAGAGCATTAATAATTTTGAAACATTTAAAATATCAGAAATGTGTAAAATGAAAATTGCATTCAAAGCTTTTTTCCACCCTTTTACCCCCGCCAAAGCCTTGAACAAGGGAATAAGTGTAGCTTCAAATGGGAACTTTAATAGAATTCAATTTTAAATTCAGCAGTCACTAATGTTATTATATCCCTTCTGTGGTAAAGCTCAAATGCCTGGCGCTCTCTCCATGATTCCCTGGCTGTAGGCAGCATTCACCATGTACTTTTTCAGAGATTAGAGATAGAGGCACTTTCATAATACTGACTTGGTGCATCTTCCTTGTTTCTTTCTTCCTTGAGGGCAAAAACCAGATTCTCTTGTTCTGAGGATATCTGACAGTGACTATTCCATGTCTGGCAGACACTACAATCTAATTCTGCTGGACTTAATTACCATAATTTATTCCCTGTAGGTGGTTTCCAAAAATAGAAGTAGGTATGAACCTTGGCCTACAAGGCTCACACAAAAGACAGAGAATTAAAAAGACTGGCAGATAGGGGAGAAAAAATAAAAGGAGCAATGGCTATGGAAAGCACACAGAGAGAGATAAATTAAATCCAAATTACTCATTTGCTGTGATAGTGAGACTTAATAAGCAAGTTTATTAAAGGGAAGAAATATCATTCAACTAAAAGATAGAGATGCATGAATAGCCCTCAGAATAACACGCAGAATGGCAGCATCCTAAAGGTATAAACCCTACCCCACAATTGAAAAGGCCTTTTCTGCAGTTCAAATCAATTACCTCCAGTGTCGTCCTGTCTGTGTGATCCAGCAAGTAACTCTGTCCTTCCTTAGTCACTCTGTCTCTTTCCTACAGCTGACTTTCAAATGCGTCATTGGCTCCTTTCCTTGTCACATCCCAAATTATCTTTGGAGACTGTCCTGCTCTCCGCAAGCGGTGAAGAAGCCCTGAGCACGCGCCCTGGGGCCCGGACCCCTCAGCAGGGCTTGGGTCGCACTTTGCCCTCCAGGCCTGATGTTCTTGTGGCTTGAGGTTTTCCCAATAGTGAGGTAGCCCTTTTGTAAGGCAGGGAGGGGGATGCTGCAAACCCCAAACCTTCTGCTTCTCTCAAGATTTTTGTATCACTTAGTACCTGCTGCTTCAGGCTCATGTGTGCTCCCACATACTTGTCTTCACCCCGTCCCTGTGATCTGTGGCCCTGCTGTTGTCTCTCTCTGACAGATGACCGAAAAACTTGCTTGAGAGGAAACCTGTAGTGGAGCAGGCTGGAGCCTGGCTCTTCTGTGGTCTCACACAAATACTGCAGCCTACTTCCTCTCCTTTTAGCCTTCCCACAGAGTGGTGGCTAAATAATCCAGCGGTTGTCAATATATAGAGGGTAGCAATGCCCAGAAATACTTGTGATTATGTCCCAAAGCTGGCCAGGTTTAGAAACTGTTGTTTACCGGCTCAGTGGCTCCACCAGCCTTTAGCTTGGCATGAATTGCCTGGAGAGGATGACTCTGCTGATGAAGACTCACCAGACTGTACATAGCCGACCCTCTTCCGCAACAGCCTCTGGGGACCATACAGCCCCTTGTGTGAGGGGATGGTGAGATGGGGCTGACGGTCCACTGCTGCCATCCCAAGACCATCTCTACCCTGGTGAGTTTTTTTTCCTGGGGCTGAAGGGACCTCATTTGGAGAGGGAAGCAGGTGCTGTGTTAGGAAAGAGGTTATCAAATTAGAGATACCCCTCGGTGGCGAGTGCCACCCTGGCAGTGCCGGGACTGGAGGACATTGTCCACTGTTGTGACCTCTTGGTGACTGGGCTGGAGGGGAGATCGTGCCTGGCTGAAGTATCCACGTGGAAGAAGGGAGTATCATCACAGGCGTGAAGGTACTCCGGTGGTCGCCTAGTGGTCTTGTTGCCTTCAGCACTGGGTGCCATCCCCTAGGCTTTAGTGGTTGCTCTTGTGTTTTGCATTACTACATCCTGAGTGTTTTCAAGTATCCATGTGGAAGAAGGGAGTATCACAGGTGTGAAGGTACTCCGGTGGTTGCCTAGTGGTCTTGTTGCCTTCAGCACCGGGTGCCATCCCCTAGGCTTTAGTGGTTGCTCTTGTGTTTTGCATTACTACATCCTGAGTGTTTTCTGCTATTTAGGGGATTTTGGGCTTTACTCATCTTGTTGCTTCCTGTGAGGCTCTGTGGATGTGCCCTTGGTGGTGGTACAGCCACTTGCCCACGTCACGCACAACACTTTTTACCTGGTGGGATGCCTGGTGTCATCGGTGCAAGAAGTCTTGCTGCCTTCCTTGGCCTTTGGAACAGGCTGGTTTTGGGGGAAAAGTTTGTATTGTAAGGAAGGCCCATGGACAGGGAAAAGATATCAATAAAATAATTTATTGCTCCTGAATTCTGAATTCCCCCTGCATCCTGGACCCTAATATATCACTCTGCTCGCAAGTATGTCAGTGGTTGTCTCATCTTATAAAGCCATGCAGTTTGCTCCTTTCTTTTGTGCACAGGAATTTCTGGATGTTAGGTTTACGGTTGGACTCGATGATCTTAAAGATCTTTTCCCACCTAAATGATTCTATGATTCTATGATAATCTGGGGACAGGAAAAGGGACAGTGCTGATTTTGCTCTTACATTGAGTCGCTTGATTTATTTAGCGCTGTCTTTTGTGTGCTGATTTCAGGAGCAGTCTCTAGGCCCCCGTATAAAAATGCTGCTCCCACTGTTTTTGTTCTTTGTTCCTTCAGGTCTTCCAGGACAGTGAAACATCTGGCCCGAAGGCACAAGCTGCTACTCCACAGCGAGCATACCAATGAAGGCAAGATGGAAATGTGCCACCTCGTCGTTTTCCCTGCGTCCCCCCTGCACACTTAGGAATGCCACGTGAATTATGGCTACAGCGTAATTCATAGCCCGTAGCCACGGGACTCGAGCTGCTGTATTTGAGAAGCGAGCTGAGGGCACTACGTCCCGCGGGCGGCTACCTCGCAGGCACCGAGCAGTGGGAGATAATGCGTTCAGCAAATGCGTGCTTTCCCTCGCTGTTGACTTAGCGTGTGTGTGGGTGTGTACGCTGTAGGTGTCTTGGGCTTATTAATGAAGCTGAGAATATGAATAATACTTAACTGCTATTGCACGACGCTTCTGCCACTGCAGTTCACTTGTAGCAATAGTTGGGTGAGAGAGGGGATGCTATGGGTGCACAAAACCTTCATCCTCCTGCCATCTTTACTTTCTGCTTCCATTCCGCTGGGAGTCAAACAATTCCAGTGTTTTAATCGGAGGATATTTTGACTAAAGTACTTCTTTAAGAAACAAAGAAATCTGTGTGATTAAGTACACACAATTAAAGAATTAAAAAATAAAATGGCTTTCTGGGGTATGTTCCATTGATGGTAGTGCAGTTCATTACTCAGTTCAAGATCATGTCTTTCTTAATGTGGCACGTATTTTCTTACAGCTTTTATATGCAAGAAGAATGTTCTTTTATTTATCTTTTAGGTAAATGGACAAATATTTAGATATGTAAAAGAAGAGAATATTTACACTTGTAGTTCCTTACTGTATGTTTGCCATGACAGAAGACTATAAAACAGCTTTCTGGAGAAGAGAAGGGATCGGCCGAAAAATAGCTTTCGAGGAAAAGTAAACAGCGAGGAAAAAGGATGCGCTGAGCTAAGACCTCACCAAAAGAAAAAAAGCACCAGGGAGATGGATCTGGCTACAAGTACAAAGAGAAACACAAAGCAGTCTGATTAATCAACTAGTCTGCTTCTTAGGTTTATTAAACATGACAAGAAATTTAATAGAGAACAAAATCAAGGTATTTGTAAAACAGTAAGTGTGAAACTCCTTGCCAGTTATAACCAGTAATTTTTATGTTGGGTTTCATAAGGATTGCCTGTCTCTGTCCAAAGCAGAACCAAAAAATAATAAAATAAATATGAAACGGTGCATTGTGATCACAATCCTAGCTGTTTATATGTATGCTTCAAATTAAGGGTTTGGTGTCATGGAAACAGCTTCTTCATTTGGAAAGCTCTGCGGCAGCGTGAGAAGGAAAAGACTGGCGAGAGCGAGAGGAAGAGGGAGCGAGGGAGTGCGTGAGTGTGGCCGCGTAGTCTTCCCAACATCGCCGGCTCCCTCTTTTCCCCACAGAAAATGGAGCTACGAGGAGGGCAGGGCTCCCAGGCTGCTTGCCTTACCTTGCTCTGGAATAATGCAATTCATTCCCCTTTGCTGTTTGTCATCTGCAAGAGTGGATGTGGCTTATTTTGTAGTTAATGCAAAGTGCAGTTCTAAATAATTTTTAAGGGGGTTTTCTGTACTGAAGGAATGTGTATACATATATGGACATGTCATGTATTTTTGTATATGGACTTTACCTAAAAACAGTATTTATCCACTAAAGCAAATGAGTCCAGAATCTATATAAATACTGTTTGTTCTGTTCTGCTTGTGTACATATATGCATAGTATGTTTTGTATAATTTTAGTGCTAAAAAGATGTTTTCTGTTGCTCCACATCAAAGGAAAGCTGTTATTTGTGTAAAGAGCTTTTAAATTTTACCAGGAGAGAAATCTCTCCGATAAATACAGGATTACAATAGATGGTTGGGAATTAACAACACCGCTTGCATTGTCCTAGCTTCGATGCCAATTTATGCTCATCTTGTGGGCACAGTTTAGATTACCCAGTAATTGATTACATTAAGCAGTAACATGAGAGCTTTACAAAGACTAAATTAAGGGCATGTACTATATTTCTGCTGTGTTGCTACCATGCATATCACAAAGGAGCAGAAACAGACCAATCCTGTACAACTGACTTTTTTTTTAAAGCATAGTAAAGCTGGATCTAAGATCCTGAGGTGGGATTGTGTGAAGCCAATGGAGATGTTCCCCACTCCTTTGCGACGCTCGTGTTGGCATCATGGAAAGACCTGGTCACAGGGCAGTGCGAATCCTTTGCTTCTTTCGCGGCGGGGCCAAATGTGTTCCTTCCTTTGACTTCTAGATGAAAAAGCCGCTCTGCTCTCCACCTAACTTTCTAATCTAGCTAGGTGTAAAAAATTTGGTGATGCAGCCAGGGCATTTTGTGATGGTGTCCAGCCCCCTGGAGACCTGTTACAGAAGCAGCTTAATGTTAAACCCAGAATTGAGCCATTTCCCCAGCCCAGGAGGAAAAAGCTGCCCACACCAAAGCGGGGTTGAAGTTGGGGCCACAGCATCTTTGGAAGCAAACTGCAATTCCCAAGGGAAGAGCCAGTGGAGAGCCGCTTGCCACCTATGTGAGTGGGCAGCTCTGGGGGGAGCGGGGGTGGCTGCAGGGTGCCTGTAGTATGGGCATGGTTTGTAACCAGCTTTTGCTCTGCTTGTTCCCCTCCTGGGAAAAGAGAAATAGTCAGTTTTGTTTCGTTTTGATTTTTTAATAAATAATTCCCAGTTTAAGAAAGGTGCAAAATGAAGAATTGGAAATAACCGGGAGAGAGATAAGCTGCAATTCTGCCCACCCTTGTTACGGTTCCTGCCCCAGAACACGGCTTCCCCTGTTAGTGCTGCAGGGAGGATGCTTGGGGAGCATTGATTCTGGTGCAGCAAAATCAGTGTGCAACTTTGGCACTGAAGGTCCGTGAAGAAGAGCTCGGTATTGCTGTGAGAGGTGCTCAGCACTGCAGCAGCAGCATCTACTGGAAAGATGCTTTCTAACAAAAAGCAGCTCATTCTTGTCTGTTGTGCAGAAATAGGTGTGTTAAAGAAACTGGAGATGGAACGGTTATCTTGAGAAAACTGCTGAATTCTCAGAGAGAAATAAAATGAAAAGTGTCTCATTAATGCAGAGGAAAATAAAAAAAACACTTTAAAATTATAGAAAATTTTCTGTCTTAGAATAACTCAATAGGTAAGGTAGAAGAGCTTGAAATTTCTTTCTTCAGAACCAGGCAACGGAGTGTAGTTTAGCTGAATAGCTCCGCCTCAGACTTTCGTTCTCTTTGTTATCAAAGCAACATGAAAGGTGTAAGAGCTTGTGCAAAAGAGAAATGACTGTGCAACATTTCTTCTTGAGTTGTGCCTTTGTGCGTGACTTATTTTGGTGTTTTCAAAGGTATTGAGGAACAAGAAGTGTGCATCTGCATTAGTGGTTTTGTTCAGATCAGGAATGCATTTTGAAACAGCTCTTCCAGTTGTCTGCACTAACGTCATTTGGTTTGCATTACAGGGCGATCTGAGAGCTCATGAACTTGGCTCCTCCTGGATGAACATGAGACAAGCAGTCCCACCGCTAATGGCCATTCAGTCCATCAGACCAGACTAGAGCTCGTCTGAAGTAAGCCCCCCCTTCCCGCCCTCCCCGTTTTTTTAGTAATGTGGGCATTAGGTCCTCAGCACCAACTGTTCATCTCCACATGTATCTTCTAATTGCAATGTAGATGCAGCCTTAGGCTATGGAAATGGCTTCAGTTGCTACCCCACAGCTCCCTATCTGCATCTTTGGAAGATCTGTAGCTTTCCCTCGTTCTGAGGATTGATAGTAAGTGCCTGTTAAGTTTTTTGCAGAAGAAAACAGCTGTTTAAATAGCAATTATTATTGGTAAGTGTGCATGGTACAACCTATTGCCGTCTTTCTCCTGAATAAGCAATGCACAAAATTCCCCTCAGAGGGAGTCATTAAGGAGCTATCTAGATACATAGGCTTTTGCAAGTCTTTCATCTAACTCAGAGGTGGGAATGCAAATCTGAAACTTGTGGACATCCTGTGGCTTTGTAACACTCTCCGGGAGAGATGTGCTCATTGAGATGAATAGATCTCACTCATTCATATTCCTCGTTTACTCATGTAACATTTATAATATGGATAATGTTCCCCCTTTAATAAGTAATTAATAATAGCTCAGTGTGAGTTACAGACAGAACTTAAAATTATACTGCATGGTACTTAACTGTTTCAGATCAGCACAGCCTGGCTTTGCAGGCCTGTGCCAGGGGCAGAGCAAAGCTGCTGGGCTGCAGTGGGAGCCCAGGGGACACTGTGCCGCAGGCGGACGTCAACACCGGGTCTCCTTCAGCGGGCGTGCAGGGTTAACAGAGCAGGCGGGGACTCGGACCTGCCTGGTCTCCTGTCCCTGATCTCCCCAGATGCTTTGGTTTGCTCTGGGAGCAGAGCTTCTGCGAGGTCCTGCCTCCCATCTCTTTGCTCCCTTGCTGGGGTCCTGTCTTTTGGGTCGGGAGCCAGAAGAAGCTGCTCTGGCGACACAGGGGGACCACGGCTGAGGAACGTTTGTGCTGTGGGCTTCTTGCTCCTACTTCGCAGGAGTCCGGCTCTGTATTATTCTTGACATGTAGGGATACATGATTTGCAAACTCGTGACATGTGAGAGGGTCATTGCTAAAGAACACTTTCCAGGCAAGAGGACACAATCAGCTTTCCTGCCGTCATACCTCAAAGGACGCCTCTCCTGTGCCGTGGAAAGGAGCCCCTGCTGCAGCCTGGTGAGAAGGCTCTCTCCGGCAGAGCTGCCCTGGCTGCCTGGGGCCTGCCTCAGGGCCATACTTAAGTCTGTGCTTAAAATAAAGGACTCAGGTGCTGCCCTGTTTCTCTCTCTAAGGTCTGCACTACCATCCTTCATCTCACCAAAGACGTGCCTTTTTACAGCAATACCAACCACAAACATCCTAGTAAATTTTATGCAGTCCTTGGAGTTTCTTCTTTGTTGGGGTGTGAATTCTGCTTCAGGGTAGTGTTTTTTGTATTTTTTTTTTCCTTTTTTTTTTTTGTTGATTTGTCTCAAAGTACTTTTTTTTGTCTGTCTGATCAGCACATTTTGGAAGCACGCATGGAAGACCATGGCTGCTTCATTGAATCAAAGCCTGTGAAAAGATTTCTTAGCAAATCTTTTCTGGATATAACAATTTTAATAAGCACTTTTCACAGACATTTTGAGACTCTTGCTTGCTTCAATAGCTATAGCACAAAGACTCGAAGAAGATATATCTGAATAGCTGCGGTCATAAAAATAGTTTTTTAAACTATAGAACAAGAGCTTTCTTAAATTACAGAGTGATGTCACGAGTGAAAACAGTTGGTGCTGATGCTGGAGACAGTGAGAGAGGAGAGAGGAAGGAAAAAGAAAGCACCAGCGATAAAGCCAAGCAGGTTCATTCAAGAACTGCTGCTCAGTCCTTCCAGAAGATCTCTCAGTTCATCTCTAGGACTGTCAATATTGTGCATGTAAAAATGATTTACAAAAAAACCCCCACCTTATTCTTCTCAAGACAAAAGGGAACGACTTGGGCAGCTTCATTGCAAGGCCGGTATAAATTGGGCAGTAAATATAAGGAAAGGAAATAGAAAAAAATATGGACAAGACTTTGAGCCATTGACTCGGGTCAGAAAGGAGTGAGGAGGAGCTTGGGATGGGACTGGTGTGGTGCTGTGGCTTGGGAAAAGGGCTTTTGGGTTCATCAGTATGCTGCATTACTAAGATGTGCATGGGGAATGCTTCTGACATGACTGAATGTAGCGGTTTGACATATTGCTCTGGCCTTTGTCTTAGCAGAAGTTCAGGAACATTTTCTATTCTGAACCCAGCTCTTAGAGAAATGAAATCAATCTTTCTTTCCATCTACTTGAATAGGAGTTAGATTGGACCCTAAATATTTTAAATAGCTTTGTGTTAAATTTCAGCACGAGCTTGGTCAAAATTAAAACATTTAACTTGGAAACAGAAAAGAGAGCATGGGTGTGGGCACGAATGACAGCTGGGGAAAAAAATACCAGTCAACGAGTTATTATTCTCAGCTTCCCTTTCAGTTTTCATTACACATCACCTGATACCTAGGAGAGATCAGTTTGCTGTTGGGAACCGTAGGCACCACCTCAAAACAAAGAATAATAATTATGAAATGCAAAAACCCTCTAGCACATGAGTTCAAGATCTTGCTGTAGCCGCAGCGTTTATTTTTTCTGTAAGTGGCTTGGATGATGGCACTGCTGTCAAATGCAGAATCTCAAGGTCTGTAGACTACAGTAAATAAAGAGAAGGATGATGCAGACAACTGTAGACACTTAGATAATCTGCATTTTACCAACTTAGGTCAAAAAGCATTGAAGGAAGATATTTCAGCAAAAAACCACCAATGTGATGCGACAAAATACATCATTCAAAGAACATAACTCAATATTTTAAAAGATGAGATGTTTTCTAGACTAAAGAGGCACTGATTAGCCTGCTGTACAGGGAAATTACCAGACTCAGACTGAGTTAGTAAGGATAGCTCACATTGTTCCCCAAAATAATAGAAGCATATTTGGAAAATGTAAAGAATCTGTTGATTTAAGAAAATTAAATGTTTTTGCTCAATTCCAATTTCAGTTGCTCCAATTCAAATGCAAAAAGCAACTTAAGTCAATATATGCATATGAAAAAGGAAGGAAGTAGTTCAGAATAATTATGTTGGAAAAACTCAGATTCGGCTTGATTATAGACCTTTAAAGGTCTAAAAAAGAGTAATTCCTACCATACGTTGAATGCATGTAAAACTTATTGAGAGAAGGGCTCAATGTGATGTGCATTTTTCGGATTAGATTGAAAGGATGAGAAAATAATGAAAGAATTTTACTGTACTATGGTGGATTTTCCCACCATAGTACAGTAAAAAAATTGGCATTGTGTGGTGTTTTTTTTTTTTAAAATCTATATTTTAATTTTGGGGGTGCTTTGTCAGACACTGTGTGTGTTCGTACAAATGACAGAGAGAAGGAACTTCCAGTGCCTAGAATTGGCAAGGTCTCTTAAAACTATCAGTGCTGGTGGCGATGGTAGTAGTTCCCTTTCTGTGTACTCTTTCTAATATTTGTTTGTGGTTAAAATTTTAAAAAGCCCCTTCAGGCATCCTGTGAGGATTTTCTGCAAATCCCTATGTTTGTGTCAATGGGCCCATATGCAATTTTAGCTCAAAAAATACTTTTGTAATTCTGGCTTCTGGTGCCTAACATGTTAATAAAAGACGAGGTCATGGCCAAAATTTGCCTCTTCTATCATTGCTGCTGTAAATGGGAGGCTAGCTTGTACTTTCAAAGCAGAATTTGGCCTTTAATTGGTGTTGGCTCATCCTGTGTGATTGTGAAACATTATGGTAACACATGGGGTTTTATTGTAATGCCTTTGCAATGGACATGCTTGCTTTTTTTGCTTCCCTGTAGACTGCTGTTTACCAACGCTGCCCAAAGGAGAATACCGTTTATTCTATAATGATAACTCTTTCTCTAGTCTGAGCAGTGGACACATGAAGATTTGCTAGTTCACGTTTATCTCAGCTAAACATTCTTTGGTGAAACACTGGAAATACTTTTGCTAAACCCAGCCTCTCTATCCATATTTTTCGTTGGCTTTCTCTCCACAGGGCAATCTGAGATTTCTTCTATGTATTATAAAGGTTTTCATTAAATCTTTTCCTTATAGCACTTCTAAGTCTTATTTGTCTTAAGACAAATCTGTCACTTCTCAGCCAAACCAACCATTTCTGTTCATGACCTTGCTCTTCTGAAGGATGTGGAGATCTGAAGAGGTGACTTTAGTCAGCTGCTTTTTTGCCTACAGGTTCTTTGTGGGACTCTACAGAGAGTTTTTTTGGTATGTATTTCACACTACTGGGAGGGTTAAAAAGGGGCTGGTGTATTTGCAGTATGAAGGAGGATTGATTGATCTTTTAGGGAGGCTGAAGGGAAGGCTGGGAAGTCAAGGGTGATAAGCAGATATTTGATAGAAACTCTGTCTGCTTCTCATCTGTGGTTACATGGTCTATTTTGTACTTAATTTCACATCTGGTTCTGTTTTTGCAGTCTGAGGTAAAAAGGCTGTTTTAGAGTGGAAGTGTTTAAGAATGAATTCCTTTCATTTTTTATTTTATTTTGTTCATTGTACAATGGTTGTGTGTGTTAGTTTAGGAGGAAGATTGTGCTAGCATGACTATGCTGAATTTTCTCAAGGGTAAACTGCTGCATATACTCCACCTGAAGCCACACTGAAAATCAACGTGGAAATCAAAATCAGGACAAGGCAATTTGCTTTATGAGCAGGGTGATTCACCAGGAGCAAATGAAAGATCCAGGGGAATCACTCTGGTGTCAGCAGAAGATTAGTAACACATGAGGATTTCTCATAAAAATCCAGTTCTGACTAAATATTTTTGTTGTAAACAACTGCTGCCGAAATGATACATGAGAAGACATACCCTACTTCATGACAATGTTTGGAGTCTTTCTCTTTTCACAATATAAATGCACCAATTTTCTTTGGCTTTTATAGCTCTAGCAGATAAAGTGTAGAGGGTAGCTTGAAGGGTCATCTAGTTTAACCTTTATTAGCACATGAATGCGTGAAACAGTATTAAATAGAAAATAGAAACACTTCAACATCAAGTGCTCAGTTTGTATTTACAGGTCGGGCTGTAATTTGTGAAGACACTGGATGACAGGTCTTTGTCTCCCTGACTGTTAAATAGAAGAGGTGGGAATTCTAGAGGTAATAAAGCAAAAAAATCCTCTATTTCTTTTTTTTGATTTCTTTACTTTTTTCTTAACTGTATTTAACAGTTTCTCTCTCTCTCCTGGAATAAAAATTTGTAAATTCTAAATGTGTCATTTGGCTTTCATGACATTTTATTCAGTGACAGAATGTGACAATGCTCATTTGTTTTTGCCCATCGACATGATAAATATGAAGCTATGCAGTATATAAATCTTTTTCCGGAGATGCTGTTGAATTGAAACCCTATTCTAATTTTCCTTAAAACAAAAAGTTTAGTTGGGAGCAAGCTGAACACTGTGACAACATGCAGTAAATATACGTATTTTTTCCATTCATATCTTGTATACTTCTGGGCTTTTGAAATCAACCTGTTGGTTTGTGTACGTATTCTTTATACTGAGATTTGACTGGTGTGAGCAGGTTCTATAAACAAATTCCAGTTATTTTGTAAGATGCACTGGTAAGCTCTTTCCTTCCCCTAATAACCCTAAAAGGCAGATGTATAACAGTAGAACGGGCTTCCCTATCAGCCAAAGCGTATCGGTCTGTAACTCGTGCATAATCCAAAGGTGCTGAACAGAAGATTCAGGAACTCATTTTCCATGGGATATTAGGAGGCATTTTCCCTTTCAATTCGAATTCCATTTGCTGCAATTCATGTAGCCCTCAGCACTTCGTAACTGTGCATAAAAAAATGACAGGATGGCCTACAAATATACTTTATCGGAAGCTACAAGCAGACTGGCCAAAGAGAACTTTGCAGAGGCAATAGCTGTGGATGAATTTCAGTACCAAACCAGGTTCAACTGCTTTTAATACATATTCTGCTGCAATCTGATATCCGCATTCTCCTGCCCCACCAAAGTTGCTGTATTCTTCGCCCCTGCTTTTCTTCCTTCTTTTCCAGCTGCAGGGCTCAGGTGGGTGAGCCGTGAAGCCTCCTGCTGCCGCCATTTCCAGCGCCAGGCGTGGGAGCACTCTGCGTCGGAGCGGGGAGGTGGGCGGAGGGGTCCCAATGTGGGGAAGGGTAAAGGGGACAGAGCAGAACTAGGAGGACGAGGGGGATCAACTGGGGCTTCTAGGGGGTCCCCGCTGGGACCACCAGTATTTTTGAAAGGATTATGGTACCACGTCCTTGCCACGTACCATGATTTTCCAAGTGGGTGCATCTAATTGTAACTGTCACTCAGTTAGATGGAAAAATCTGGGACTTTTTTTCCCAACGTCCAATTTTCCTCATAGAGCCACATCATAGTTTGTAGCAGACCTTTCTGTTTTGTGTAAAAAAGTGTCTTTCGCTTTGTTAGAGCCTCTCCTGTTCATTGAGCTTTCCAGCAGAGTGACACGGGCGAGGGTGTGTTTTGGTGGGTTTGCTTTGTGTTGTGGCGGGAGGGGAGGCAGCCCGGGGAGCGGTGGCGGCGGGCACTGGGGCCGGAGGGAGGGGGCTAGCCTGCTGGCGGCAGCCAGCGCTCGGGTTGACCTGGTCACCTCTGGGACTTCGCCCTCAGTGAGCTGAGCTCTCTGTCTTCTCAAGACTGCTCAGATGAAAAATGCTTTAGTGGGAACTTGACCTTTTCTTCCCTGGTCACCAGGAGTCTGGGAAAAACAATAAACTTTTATCAAAATTGTTATTTTCGCAAGAAAAGGTCACTATTGTTTGAAAAAGGGGATTTTTTTTTTGTTTGTTTTTATTGGCTGGGTTTTTTCTTCTTCTATTTTTGGAGG
>NW_009212543.1:22497-24062 GCF_000690835.1 Fulmarus glacialis
GGGGGGGGGCTGGGCACCCCATGGGAGTTGTAAGTTTTGACAAATGGACAGATTTCTTGCTTTCCCTTAAACCCATTGCTAGCCAGTTCAGGTCTTCACCTTGTCTTCACAACAAACAGGCAGCGAATGCCCCCCAAAATATTTTTTGATATTTAAAAAAAAGCCCAGCAGAGGTTCTTTTCGTCTCCTTGGCTTTGGAGGCAGGGAGCCTTAGCGAGGATCCTGTGTGAGCGGGTCCCATCATACTTCTCTCTTGATCTGATTAAGATGGTTTCTCATGTTGAAGAATGGGAGAAACTGTCAGAAATGTTGCTTTCTGTTAGTTGATTGCTGAAAGTCTGAATTTTGAAGGCTGCTGTTAATGAGTAAAATAAGCCCAGAGCCACTGAGAAGCCACCAAACGTTCAGTATTTGCCTGTTTTCTGTTTCTCTGTTTTGTCCTTGTCAATGTAGAAGGGCTTCAAAAAATCACAAAACTCAAAATATTGGCTTTTTTGGACTAATTTTTAATTACTTAGCACTCAGAGCCTAAATTAGTGTTTTTCTTGAAACACCTCTTAAATCTCAAGTTTTAAAAAAAGGGTGTGTGGTAAACATTTGAGGATGATACCGCGTGTTTTGCATGTTAAACAACACGATAAAATATAATGCAGCTTAACTGTGGCATGGCAACAGGTCTTCCATAATTAACTGTGCTAGTTGCACATGAATCTCACTGATTTATTTCAAAGTAGGCTGGAGCATGAACGTTTCTTAACCAAAGCCCAGAGAAGAGAATGACCCTCATATGAATTATAAATATGCAAGAAAAACACAGGATGGTAGGAGTGGGTTGGTTTTTTGTTTTTTACTCTTTCACAATTTTTCTTCTCTCAAGTTGCCTCTTAACAACTGTGTGGCTGCTTAGATGAGCATCAGAGGGATCTTTACCAACACGAATGCCAGTTCACAAGCAGTACCAAACAGCTGCAGAGCACTGACGTTATTCAAATGTTTGTAAAAACGTCCTGTTTTCACGAGTGAATATAGTGAATTCAGTAGATGAAACACGAATTGGAGAGTGACTAAGCAAATTCAAAGTCAGATGTATCTTTTTGATGCAGAACCATCTTATACTGCTCACGGCTCTTATTTAGATAAACTCTTCTATGCGTATAGACTAATGCCGTGTGGTAGTAGGGCTGCAATAATAACAGCGCTTCCACAGGGATGGGTAGCACAGGCAGCCCAAAGCGTTTAATGGCATCAGTGTTTCCTATAAATTAAGTGTGCAGCATCACATTTTATTGACAGGAAGTAGCTAATTTGTCTCAAGGTACCTGGCTTTTGATTTTATTAACCTGCAGGATGCCTAAAGAAAGAAGCATATATATAACATTGTGTCAAAAAGATCATTATTTCCAGAAAGGCATCACTTGTATATGAAACACACTAGTGTTTCATATAACAAGCAGTGGAATAATTGTCAATGCTGTACCTAATCAGAAAGTAACTATCTCAGAAGGGGATAAAAGCAAATAATTTTTCATTGGCATCTTGAGAAAAAACATTTTTTATATATATAT
>NW_009212543.1:24353-25592 GCF_000690835.1 Fulmarus glacialis
CTGCCTGAGATGCCTCCCTGGTGCTGCCAGCTCTGGGAGCTTTACTGCGGGAGTTGCAGCTTTCGGTGTTTTCCTTGAAGATTCCCTATCCAAAGTCAAGTTATTATATTGAGTTATTAGGAGGCTTTCACAGTCAAAGAGACCAGCTTGGATGGGGGACTCCAAAGACTCAGAAATCAGAGCGTAAAAGAAGATGGATACGTTCTATTTCAAAAATGCTGTAATTCTGAAGGACAACCTTACGTGGCCTGACGTATCATATTTACGAGTGCGGGGCTGTTGGGGTGGTTTCCCTGAGCCAAACGGGCAGTCACAAATCTCAGGAGAGCACCATCAGCTCCAGAAGCCCGCTCTTGTCCCTCTACCACTGTCGGGGCTGGGAGAGGTTGCCTGCATCGAAACCCCATGTGCCCAGCCAGGGTACGTGGGGCACCCTCCTGCGGCCACGGCTCATCTTGGACTTTGCTACCGCGATTGCGACAAAGTCCTCCTCCCCGCCGTCCTCAGAAATGTGGCAGAGCCAGGGCTGGCCAGCCTTAAGGGTCATGTATTTGTTGCATACAGAAAGCACAGATGAGGTGTCGCTATTTCTATTATTATTGGTTAGCTCTGTGGCTGCTACATTAATCATTCAGGGGAATATACACTGCAATTTTGCCCTGAATTCGGGAGCAGGCTCCAGACCCCACATCTGTTTTCCCGTTGAGACTGCCAGCCCAAGCCTGCGGGTCTTTGCTGGATGGGTGAAGCCTTCAAGCTCCTGCTGGACCAGCCCCCTGGGGACACACAGGGAGTTAGAAATCTCCCCTTAAATACTGTGCCTGTAGTGCTGGGGCACTAACCACCAGCCGTGAACGAACCTGGGGCATGGGCACTGGCATTTGAAAGAGCTCGAAGCTATTTAAGAAGTTTGTGCTGTTTCAGCGATGGTGGCGGCGTCCCAGCTGAGCGAGAGGGAGCTCCCTGTTGAGACAGCAGCTCCTTCAACTTCTTACATGTTGTTTCATGAACGAACATCTGCCCAGCTTGAACCGTTTTCCAAAGCTTCCCTTGTGCTGCTGGAGGCAACCCGAAGCTGCAGGCACGCGGGATCCAGCCGGAGCACCGGCCCATCTTAAGCTGGGTGGGTGCTGATTAGTTTGGCCTTCGCAGGGGCAAGGTGGGTCGGGAGCCTCGCCAGGCTGGCTTCTGGTCCCAGACCTCAGGCTTGGGCCTAAATGGCAACCTAGATGTGCTGCA
>NW_009212543.1:25629-44187 GCF_000690835.1 Fulmarus glacialis
GGGGTGGGGAGCCGTGATCAGGCAGCATTGTGACCCGGCATTTTGTATCCAGTTGCAGCAATGGAGTCACTTGGAGTCGGTATAACATCTTGTCTTCATCTGATGGATTTGACAGATTTGACAAAACTCCTTCTAAAAATACAGGGAGCACGCCCACACGAACCTCCTCCCTTCCCCAAGGCTATCCGTGATCTCTGTAGCACCCGCGGTATCAGTAACTATGACAGACGGTACTAGGTAGCCTATGCATGCCCCATACTTCTATAAAGACCTAAATCTGTAGTTGGACTAACAGATTATAAATTGATTATATAAACAAATAAATATAAACACTATGTAATTTATGATTATATAATTCTAATATATTATTTATTAATTAAAAATAAATAAATACATACATATAAAAGAGATTATATAAATAACTAGTATGCAGTTGGGCTAACATTATAAAAATAATGCTTGTCAGGCAGCCATAACCGCTTTTAGGTGTGGATAGTAGTATGATGTTTGCAGAACAGATGCTGCTTATGTTGAGTGAAGCTGTCTGTAAGTCCCTTCACAGTACAGATGGGCACAAGCATCTCACTCGGGATTAGATCCGTGTAATTTAGTATTGTAGAGAGAGACGAAAAGATTTTGGAGAGGGTGCTGCCTGTTAGTGGAAAGGATAAGTTAGAAGTGCTGCTAAAAAGCTTTGGGGTTTACTTTCGGATACAGAGAAAGGACACTATAGAGAGAATTTACCCTGCAATCTCTGACCAGCAGAGGATTGGCCACCTGATGCAGAAAATTACACTGAATAGTGCGGTTATTTAGTTACTGTTTTGTCAGCTGAGGTTATCTGGTTATCCAAAGCCCACATGATGCATATTCTTTCTGTTTGTAAAAGCTTTCCTTAAATAATGTAGACGGGTAATCAAGCCTCACTCTAGGATAAAGCAATATTCATATGTTTTATAACTTTGCCAAAATTTAAAACTTTTGCTGTCAGAATGTGTGCACAATTTCTATTCTCTGAAACAGTTTGGCTCTTTACAACAAAGAGATGACCGCCTTGCTCAAGTGTAAAAGCTCCAAACGGTTTAGTACAGGCAGAGCTCTAGAGCAGGGATGGAAAGCTGGGTGAGGAACTGGGCTGGTGTCAGGGTTTGTCCCTTACCCTCCCTGTGAAAATACCCCTGAAAGACTGCGGTTTCTGCTGTCTTATCTCATTCTGCGTGCACGGGGCTGTGCATGCTCACTCTGCGTGTGTCCGTGGTGGAGAGGGACGTGGGAGCAGGTAAGGGATGGGTGGGAATGAGGAGGCAGGAGCAGGAGGCAGGACTGAGCCCTGCGGGCTGGGGAGGGGCTCCGGCGGGACAGAGCCGGAGGCATCAGGAGTCACAAGCTGCCAGGAGGATTGAACCTGGCCTGAGGAATAGAAGAGGTCAGGGTAAGGGGTGCAAGGGTAAAAATTCACTTACTGCCATTGCAGAGTGTAGCTCCTTTCGCTAGGAAACCAGCGTGGCCATTTCCCATTGGCACCTCCATGACACCTGAGCAGGGGACTATTCCTGCCTCATCGGGCAGTTTGGGGCCACAAGCATGCAACCTGGGAACCTCCGAGCCCCTTCCTCACTTGTGGTAAGGGGTTGTTTACAGCACCAGAGGGAGACACGGGACAAGAAAAAAAATCGGTTTTCAAGTTGCCTGTGCAAACCTAACTTTACTATCCTGACTGGTAACAAGCGCAGTCTTGGGTTACCTGCCCACACACAGCATTTTCCACAGACTTGCAAATAGTTCAGGGTACGTGGGTCAGGGGATGTATCACAGCTATGGGGAGATAGAGGCTGTCACCTCCACACCTCTGCATTATTTGCTGCAGGAACCGGGAAAGTGTTCAGTGAATCAGATGGAGCAAGGGGAAGTCTCCTGGGATGGGCTGTTAAATACTGCCCCGGAGAACTTGATTTGCTTCCTGACGCTGCCAGAATTCCACAGGGATTTAAATCACATCACTTCACTGACATTTTTCACAGGTGATGCCTGTGTGTTCTTCAATTTCTGGATTTCTTATCTGAGCCCTTCAGTCTGACTTGTTGAAATGAAATGAAGAACACTTGGAGTTTCCAATGGAGACTAAGAGAGCTCTGCTTTGCTCTGGAGAAATACAGTGCAATAAAATGCCAGGTTCCCTAAAAAAGTCAAACTGTAAACATTTCAAATGTGTTAGCCCTGTGACATTAATATCTCTGTGCCTCAAGCCTCTATTTGTAAAACGGACATAAGGAAGTCTCCTCATCTCACAGGACATTTGGGAGAACAAAGTCATTGTTTTTGGGAAAATGCTTATACGCTGAGGAGTACAGAGGGAGATGAATAATTCTCTCTCTACAATGGAATTTGAGTAACTCGTAATAAGGGAGGCATTGGTGGAGCACCGAACAAAGATGGAAACAATATAGGGAATTAACTCCAACAGCAGTGGATGCTCTTTTGCCATTCCCCCGATGAAGAATATCAGGTGAGCAGTTATGCCCTGTCTATTCCATGTGAAAAGAGGAAGGACAGGAGCGTTGCGGAGATGATAGTGTATGACCAGGCAGTTAGAGGGTACCCCAACACACATGTGATGGAGCTAAGCTAGGTTTGCAAAGGCCGCCTTGCCTCGGGAGCCCTGCGCTCGGCACTACCAGCTGCTCCTTGGGTTATGGGTGTGCTGCGCCGAGTTAAAGGCACCAAAAGAAAGCACAAGGAGGGGGACTGACAAAACGCGATGCAGCGGTGCTTGCTTGCTTCTGCCAAGCAATGCCAAGTGTCCTCGCCCTTGGGTGCTCTCTGCACTGAAACGCATTTGCCCAAAGGTGCTCGTGCACCTTAGAGATAGCAGCCAGTGAGAGCTCAGGGTGCCGGTAGGTACCCACATATGCGGCAAAGCTGAGTTGGAGAATTAATTTGCAATTCAAATGTAGTTACTGAGGTAGATAAATTTAATTATTTAGAGACATTCAAGCCAGATTTCTGAGTGCCACACTCATGTGTATTTGTCAAAAACGATCATTTGCTTCATTTACTCTGCAATGATTTTCATATTTTGAATTGTCACCTCAGCTCTTAAAGTTGTGATGTATGGCTGGCACCGTAATATCTGAGGAACTCCAGACAAAGAGTAAATGCTTGGGAACGCGGCCGAGGCTGTTCCTGCTCCAGTACGACAACAAGCAGGCGTTATTGCTTAGTGCTTGCCTTCAGAGCTAATACACACCACCAGCTGGCAGGTGTGCATGAAGAGAAAGCAGCTCATCAAAAAGTCAGATTATCACCGTGCCTAGGTGCGTGACCACGTGGAGGAGGCCAGGAACAGAAGCTGTACGTTTCAGAGAATGAAGCCTCCGCAGATGAATTCCCCATGAGTTAATGGGAAAATCTTGCTCACCTTACTCACCTCGGTAATTTCACTGAGGTAAACTTGCTTGAGAAAGGCAGGCGGGACCCATGTAGGTCTGGTGAAAGATATAGGAGAAGCACGCTTAAGACAAAGATCGAAATTACAATGCTTTGGTAGGGCAGAAATGGAAAGAAATTGGGAGCACACGTGCAGCAAATTTTCCGAGAGCATACAACTAATTTTGCTCTTTTCAGATGCAACATTATGAACAGTACATAATTTTCAGCCCAAGCAGATCTGGCACTAGCATATTTTAGAGGTTTTTCATGTGGAGTGGCACACTGCAGCTTCAGGCCCTCCGTTCCTCATGATTAATGTATCCTGCTTTCTGCGTATGAGAAATACGAGAAACCTCGAGCTGTGCAGGTACATAATGGGCACATAAACGAGAAGAATTCAGAAAGAGTTTTTCTCACAACCCCGGTGACTGAAAAATCAAAAATCCAGAGAATTTTGCTTATTCATTTCACCTGACCTCGTAGTTTTGGTGAACTCTATCCCTCTATAAATAAGAAACCTGCTTGTTCTGCTTTTTGACGGATGATTCTGCTTTACTACCTGGCGTTTTACTAATGCAGTATTTCTGGAAAGGCTCATATCATGCAAATAAAAGATATGCTTTTGCATCGTAACCAAAAATATTATGGGACAGTGTCCTTAAAAATAATCTTTATTTAGTATTTTTATTCTATCAAATTTGTTTTCTTGCCCTACCTGCTGTACATCATTGTGACACATTCTTTTGCTAACAGACTTCTAGAGGAAAATATTAAATTCTCTTTCCTTCAATATTATGTGCTTGGGAACCTTGATTTTTAAAAAGGAGACAAATCTTCGTCCTGTTTTAGGGCCTAGATATAGATATGTTTGCTTGTATAGGCCACTCAGGAACATATCTGAATTTGTTCCCTTGCTTAGCTGTGGTCAGAATTTGAAGCACACAGTACACGAGACTGTAAGTCACTCCTTCTGGCTAATTAACATGATTGTATATTATCTGTCTTCCCATCCCAAATGAGACATATAGAGACGCTTACAAGCCTGATGGCTCCCCATGGATTGTTGTGGCTCTGGTATCTAGACTAATGCTAAAATGAAGAATCGTTAGGCTTTTGCACTGACAAGATGGTCTTGAAGACCCAAGCCCATTACATTTTAGGGTGTGCTTTCAAACATTAGTGTTCCTCACTCATGCTGATGCGCGGGGCGCAATGTGCTGATCTCCGCGTGTGCCAGCAGGCAGGCAGGGCAGTCGGGCAGCCTGCCGGTAGCGGTGCCCGCAGTGCCCCTGCCCGTCCCCTTCTCGGCGTGGAGCGCCTGAGCTGATTTGGTGGAAACCATGTGTCCCGGAGGAAGCGGGGCTCCCCTCCGGCAGCTGCGCCTTCGGGATGGGGCAGTGCAAGGGCAGCCGGGCAGCCCGACCCCCTCCACCGGAGGGCGTGGGTTGAGGTCCCCGAGGGAGCAGGGCCGGGGGGCTGGTGCCGTGCTGTGCCCCTCTCATAGACCAGAGCCCCACCAGAGAGACAAAATAAGCTGGGAGATTGCGTGCCTGCGTCTGCGAGGTCAATGGGAAGGTGGGAAATGGGCATCCCCACAAATTCCGGAAACCCTCTGGCCACCTGCCAGACCCTCCAGATTGCCATGGACCTCATCAGCTCCCCGCCATAGCCCCTGTCACCCTGTGTCCCCCTGTGCTTACCCACAGCCCTCCACCACCGACACCCGAGTTTCACTGCTGTCTGAAAGGAGACCTACTCGCTCGTTTGCTCTTATGATAGCGACGTTCAGTTTTTGTCTAAACTGCCAAGAAATCTTTGAACTGGTGCCACCAGTGAAGCATTTCTCTTAACTCTTATGTGACACTATGGCTACCTTGTCTGGCCCCTGTCTGCAGGTTGTCTTATCAGACCCATCAGGTGGATGGATGGAAATATCAACGGTCCCAGAAACGTGGTCTCAGTGTGACGATTCAAGCGTTCGAATACTCACTTTATGCGGTACGTTGTAGGTCCAAAGAGGATGAAATGGTTGCGTAAGTTTTGCCTACTCATAAATTTTTCAGTGTCCTTTGCAAAGGGTGTGGGGGAGGCTAGGCAGGCCTGGGTAGCAGTTAAAAGAAACAGCAAAGAAGAACTATTGATGGTAGTGGAGAAGTGTCGGTTTACTCATTTATTTGATTTTCCTGTACCGCTTCCTGGCTAGTTTGCATTAGGCCCAGTGTGGATTCATGAAATTTGAATGAGTTTCCAATATTTTTAAGATAAGAGCAGTCCTTATGCAGAAAAAAGAAAGGTAAGATGTAGTACTCAATTATGCAAGAAGAGGGAGAAAGTACAGAGCAGCTGACTCAAGGCAAATAGACTAAGTGTTGGAGAACGCTGCGGTGCTGTCAATCTATCTTTTAATGATTATTTATTAAGAACAGACAATATGTGAGCCCTCCCTTTCTGGCTTCTCTTCAGCTGGATGCCATCAATAGAGGAAGGCTAACAACAGTGCTTTTGGGATAGACATATATTAGGAGTGCGTTACACACTACAAAGAGATGGAAAAATGGTGCAGGTATGGAAAGAGTATTGTGTTTACATTTTCTGTGATGAAAACAACATAGATTTGAATGCTGCTGTTGCTATTGATTCTTGTTGACTTCATTGAGAAATACATGCAGAGACATGGAGTTTGATTTTATGTGGCTAAACATTTAAGCAAAGATGTCACTGGCTTTTCAAGGCAAAAATTCAGCTACTGGGATTTTGCCATCACTTTCTATTTTCTCAGAATTATTTTAAGATCTGGTATCATCCCTGCATTTTCCCAACATCCTTTTTCTTCTTCACTGTTTTTTCCTTTCTACTGAGAGCGTCACTAAGGTATATTTTGCCTTCTTTTTCTGCTTTTTTTCCCCAGTCCACTTATTTTTTTGCCTCTCTTTTTCCCTCTTCTGTTAATCTCCTTTCTCTCCTTGCATGCTTTCTGTTCTTTCATTTGCCCCCTTTTATCTGCACCATGCAAGCTCTCCCACTTTTACATTAATAGGTCAGCCACAAACAGTCAGCAGTTTTAGATGGCCTGTCTTTTGCAGTAAAGAAAATGAGCCTTTCCACTTTTGAAAAAAAAATGTCCGTGATAACTTTGAATGACTTTTCCTAGCAGTTTGAAATGGTGAAAGAGGAAGCCTGAGGTGGGCTTGTGAGGAAGGCGATTCTGCAAAGGCAAATGCTGTGGTGTATATGACATTCTCCATTCTGAAAAAGTTAAAGAAGGCATTTGATGGAGCTGGACGCATTAAACATCTAATACAGTGGGTCTTGCTATCAAGTGCTGCTTGTAACACAAATATTTCATAGTGTTCAGTTACTGAACCCCTTAATTTTCTCCACTGAAGTCACAAGGAAAGTTATAGAACTACCTCCATGTAATGAGATCATCAAAAGATCTGAGTACACCTGGAAAAACTGCAGTCTGGTTTAAACTTTCCTTCCTCTTCAAAATTTCCTTGCTGAAGGTTCTCTGCCATCGTTTGGCATCCTCAGTGTGTTACATGACAGAAACAATGCCTGCTGTGTTAGCTGGTCTGTCTGGCATCTCTAAATTTCACGACAGAGGTGAATTGAAAGTTCTCCCCACAAGCATTTAATTCTTTGTTGAAGGAGCAGGAGAGTTCTTCCTGTTGGTCCGTGTACTGTACCCTACCATCCTCTTTGACCTGAAGCGGGGGAGACTTCCAGTCTGGTGGTCATTTCCTTTGGGTAGGGACTATTAAAATGAGATTGGAGACTAAGGTCATAATTCTTTTCCTACCACTTGTGTGCAAACCATGTGTAAGCATACACATAATACATGGTTGGACTCAATGATCTTAAAGGTCTTTTCCAGCCTAAATGATTCTATGATTTTATGATAATGGTGAATGAGAAAAGCTCAGCCAAAACTATGGAAGATATGGGGGACATAAGTGGCAGAAATGGGATGCCTGGAGGAGTGCTTCTTCTGTTTCCCTGATTAATCTTGCTTCTCTTCTGCCAGTTAATTTGGAAAGTAGGAGCCGAAGAGGGTCCCTAGTTTGGCACCAGCAGTAATTCCCACTGGCCAACTTAATCCAGACGGCCGCATCTGATTCAGATGCTCAGGTTAGGAGGTTAGCCCTCTCCACTGCATCGGCGGAGAGAGAGATCCTGCAAAGCCTGTTGAAAGCAGGACCTTAATTCAGCTTGAAGGAATCTTTGCGTTGAGGTTAAAAGTAATCTGGTGGGACATTTGCCTCAGGTAGGTGGTATGAATACTCAATTGTGGAGCAAGGCAGCTGCAGCGAAAATGCACTCACCTAAAGCTGTGCTAACATAATTTTGAATAATGAATATGTGAGAGGAAACCAATTTGCTTTTAGATAGCCCACAAACAGAAAAAAATCATCAGGTAAATTATTCATTGTGAATTATTTGCATAGGCTGATAGGAACTCATTAAACACCGAAAGACTGATTTGCAAGAAAGAAATGGAGAAAGTCTTTAGTCTGGTATTTCTTTTCTCCTAAACTTCCAATAATTGTCTATCCAACAAATTGAATTTGTCTCTTTCTTCTGCTGTTATTCTGTACTTCCTGGACCATCCTTACTGAATGTTTTATGGCAGAGTTTTTCTGTGAGCCAAAGAGCTTGAATTTCACAGCTACATATTAAAGTGCATCAGAAAACAGTAGAAGACATCACATTTTCTCCACTTACTTGTGGCTGAATTGCTACAAATTTTTGAATTAAAAGTATTAGCTACAGATACATAAATCTCCCATTTTTTTAAACGCATCCCAGCCTTTACAGGCCAAGAATCCAGCTTTTACATTAAGTAATATGACAAGCAATTCTAGGTGCCTCTGTTTCTGAATACCCAATCTGAGCCAATTTAAAGGGACATAGCTTGGGGCAATCTAAATTGCTATACCATACTCGAGTTGGAAAATACTGGATTCTTGTAGAAAAAGGGCTGAATCAGTATCTAGGTTGTTTCAAGCAGCTTTTTTTGTAACCTGTTCTTTAAACCTTGCTAAAGATGATTCCACAGCCAGCTAGGTAGCATATTCCCAGTGCATGCCTATTCTTGGAATTAGGATATGCAAATTGAATTATATTTGCTGCAAATTAAGCTGATTTTGTCTTGTCCCACCTTCAGGGGACACGAAAAACATTTGATACCTGTCCTTCTGATATATCCTTTTCATACAGAAAAGTGTTACTGTGGTTCTCCTCAAATTCATCTCTCCTAGACTAAGTAGGCTTTCCTGCAGAAGGTGGTTTTTTCCTGACTCCTCATTCTCATTCAGTTCTGTACTCTTCCAAGTGTCATGCCCACAATGTTCAGCTGAAGACTCATCAGCTCCAAGAAGAACAGAAAAAAAAGTCTTCCCTGTCTTCTGCATGTTATTCTTTTAATAAATTGGGTAAGGATTAGATGTGGTGGCTTTGTAGCATTGCCATAGTTTTTACTCATGGTGAAGCAGTGACCAAGTGCAACCTCAGATACTCTTCTGCAGAACTGCTGTTTAACCAGTTTTTCCACATCTTGTGTTTGCACCACTGATTTCTCTTTCCCCTGTGGACTTGCCTTTTCTGAATTTCTTCCCATTCTTCCAATGGGTCAAGTGCATTTCGACTTCTGTTCTCAACCTTTGAAATTCTGCAATCCTTCCTGACTTAGACAGACAATATTTTATTAATATACTCTCCCTTCCGCTATCCAGGCTGGTAGTAGTGAAAATGTTGAATAGAGCTGGCCCTGGACAGCCCATGTGGGATCTCCCTTTCTCGTGTCTGCTGAGGGTAACTTGAGTGCGCAAAATATATGCATACACACACATACAGTGCAAATGTGTAGCAATAGAGTACAGAGATGGAGTTGAAATTTGACATGGTAATTCCTGTCGTGCCACAATAACTCTGGGATTTGAACACAATTAAATTTCATAGTCACTTTTTTTTCCCAAATAGTGCCATTTGACACTGTAATTGCTTTGTATTCAAAGCACAGATCAAAACTGCTACCATAAAAATTTCTTCACCGCAAGGGTTGTCAAGCCTTGGAACAGGCTACCCAGGGAAGTGGTTGAGTCACCATCCCTGGAGGTATTTAAAAGACGTGTAGATGTGGTGCTGAGGGACATGGTTTAGTGGTGGACTTGGCAGTGCTAGGTTAACGGTTGGACTTGATGATCTTAAAGGTCTTTTCCAACCTAAACGATTCTACGATTCTATGATTCTATGATTCCGTAACCATTGAAAAAAATAATGATATGGCCTCTCCACGTATGAATTAATTCTACCACTCATTGTACTTACACTAGACTCTCAGTAATTTTTTTGTAAAAATCAGTAGCATGCTTGCCCCTTGCTCCCTGAGCAGTATTTTGGATATCAGTCGTTAGATCATCTTTCTCTGTTTCTGTGGTTTAGTGAGGAAAGCAGAAAGTTGTTCATTTTGCCAGAATTATAGATTGCTTTCCCTTGCCAGTGGAAGTTGTGTTGGCTTAAGCTGGAGGGGAATGGGCTGAGATCACCCTTTTGCATTGGAATATCTTATGTGCGTGTAGTGAGATAAATGAGGATGAGAATAAATGAGAGAGAAGGAGGATGGCAGTGCGGGAGGGCAAGGTGCCAGGAAAATCTTTCTCTAAAGAAAGACAGAGCTGTCTGGAAATGTGCATTGTCACTCCCAGAGGAGAGGGGGACAGTCCTGCCGGAGGTCTGCGAAGCAGTGCCTTTGCACCTCATGGAGACTTGGGACAATCCATGGATCCTTGGGCAAATTGGTAGGAGCCCGGCTTTCTGCAGAGCTGCACGTCACCTCCCTGTTTTTAGGGCATGCCGGAGATTTACCTGTTCTCCAGCCACACGTGGAAGACTTTTTTCCCCTTTCCTTTTCCCATGGGCTTTGTGGCCGAGGAGACAGCCCAGGCGTTAGAAACCCCTCGGTGTTTCATTACTGGCACAATGGGCTGTAAACACATTGCTGGAAAAATGCAGTCCTTTAAGCAGCGACCTAGTTAAGGCTCCTATGTCTGCAGAAATTTGGTTTTCCCACCTAGGCAGCTCCTGGCTAACCCCTGGTAAGCTGTTCCTTTTCTCTCCCACGCTCTCTGGAAGGCTGTAGCTCTTTTTGCAGGTGTAATTCAATCAAACAGGCATTGCATATTCCTCGCTAGTCATCGCCTAGTCCCCCAGGCACTGACCGAGTCATTGCCTACCCATCGGCCTCGCCGGGAAGTTGCATAATGCTGCAGAGACACAATGGAGAAAGGAGTATTTTTAAATGTGTGCTTTATTTTTTTTTTTAAACCTGTATAAATAAATACAAAATGACAAAGAGGTTCATGTTTACTAAACATTGCATTTGATTGTATGACATTACACAGTGTGTGTCACAATAGTTCACCTTGTAATTGTGTCCTTTTAGCTGTTGGTGCATAATTCTATAACTCATAGGATACAATTAGTCCTGAAGCTGCATCCAGCCACCCTTTTAGTGGAACCCCTGAGTGCTTACAATTGCAAGAGTGTATTAGGGGAGCGCTTGAGCCAATTGGCCGAAATTGGGGAATTTCATAAGAGAGGTCTGGCATAGCAAAAGAAGAAGCTAATGGGAGGGGTAGGATAGATTCTCGAGAAAAGAAGAAGAATTAAAGCTTTGGAGCATTTTTATTTCTGATTTTCTTCCCCTTAGTGGTTAACAGAAACATATCTGAAGTAACCAAAGTCAGCAGACAGGTTCATTTAGGAACATGATTTTTTTCACGTTCACTGAGAGCAGGCAAATGGATAAATCTTGCATGATCAGTTTTTACCTGAAGAGCTGGTCCATATTTTGATAAGGGTAAAAATATACTCAAACCACTTGATGAAATGCTGATTCTCCAAACCGCTTACCATCCTCACCCAGTGAAGGTCAACTGCCAAGGTTTTATAGACATACTCTGGTCATGATTTGCTTGCTTGCTTCTTTAAATTGCACTCCATGTGCTTTTTCACATTCAATTCTCTCTAATTCTCCTTAGAAGGCTTGAATAGAGCTACTTTACCTTCACATTCAGAGCTCATAAAAGTATTTGCTGCAAACAGTTTTTGCATTCTGCTTGGCCTGTTTAAAGCAAATTATTGTTTTCAGGTAGATTAGAATTTTGTATAGACTTTTCCCATTATTCTGTGAAATACATATATTTCATATGTATTTTAGGAATGGGGATAGCTGTGAAGGATGACCCTTCACTACTTGAGATATATGATTGGCCACCTAAGTACGGTTTATATTTGCTCACTGGCTGACTAAATGAATATTAATGGGAACTGTGTCTAAAGAAACAATTATGGATTTGAATGGTGTGTGAGCACCAGGGAACTGGTGACATTACGCATAAGCCATAACAAGAAGTTAAAAACTGTAGAGAGGTTTTGGACTTTGACGATCTTTTCCTGACCTTATTTTTCCTGGATCAGGGGATTTTTGCTAACATTCAGCCGATTCTGCATTCAAATCTGTGTTTCCATACGAGTGCCATGTTTGCATTTGCTATTGCCTTCCTGTGAAGTGCTGCTCGCTTGCGGTTCATCTGCCCCATCTTCCCCGGCCGGTGGACTTAGAGCTCAATACCTTCCTTCCCTTAGCAGCGTTTTGAAATAAGCTTGGTGGGTACCATCTGCCTTGCCGGGGAACTATTTACCACTTTACTGTTCCATAAAACAATTGTACCCAAACACAGGTACCCCGCTGCTTTGATACTGGACATACTGCTGTTACCAGGGTCTGTGACAAGGCTGAGACATTACAGAAGTAAGTCAAAGATATGTCATTTCTCAGCTCACCTTCTGCCTCTCCCCTCCTGCACGGGAGTTTTTGTAAATGATTTTATATGCTTCGAATTTGTCAGACTCAGTAAGACTTTCCTATCCGAACAAAGGGAAAACTGTGAACTTCTTTTTAAAAAAGAAAAACCAGTATTTTCTGCTGAAAATCTCAAATCCAGCATCTCTACCCTCCTCCCCTCCCCTTTCCAATGTTTTATTTCCACCGGGCAACATGTTTTGAAGCCAGCTGTTATACTCTGCTTGGAGTATACTGAAAACCCATAGTCATTCCTGGCTTAGGAGTGGAACATTGTGCACCTTTTGAAAATTTGGTAGTGGAAAATGAGGCTCACAAAATCACTGGTAATTGAGCCTCATAAAATCAGCTGCCACCCGGCAAAAATAATGGGACTTTTACTTGCTTTCCAATTCTCTCCTTCCCGCTGTGGTCACCTTCATTTCCAAATGTACTAACAGAGGATGGAGATGGCAGGTGCGGAAAACCTTCTGGGGTGAATACAATAGTTCATATTTAAAAAGATTTGTTTGATCTAAACAAAGCCTTTTTCACCAAACAGTTATCTCAATAAAACCTGCGATATGAATCTCAGATGGGCCGTGTGGCATGAAGCCAAAGGCTGAGGGCTACCAAGCACTGGAGAAGCACAAGCATAAGTATGCCTGGATGGCATCCATAGCACATCTACGTCTTAGCACATCTACAGAATACCACAGAGGCCAATTTTTCTTATAAGCTTTTAAAGAACATTAAAAATATGAATGCCCTCTTTTGTACGTCTCTCTGATGAAGGAATAATAAAGCTTTGCCCTGCAGTGGCTCGGGTATGGGTTGTTTCCCATTACACCCATGCTGGTGCGTGCTCGCCTCTGTGTCCCAGGTCCTTGGTCACTCGGGCAGTGTCAGAGGGACCATCTGCCTTAGAAAGTGGTCTGACAAAACGAAACTCAGGCTTTGGCTTCAAGGGGAAGAGGAAAACAGCTGTCCCGAACATGATGGGCCGTGCTTTAAATAAGTATTATTAGCTATAACTCCCGTGAAGTCTGTGGAGAGGTGCTGACGTACACAAAGAGTACCTCATTGAAGTATTTTTCTCATAATTTTTCCCATTTCTGCCTTACTCAGCTCCACAGCTCAAAGCTCTGTTGGCTGCAGTTGTCAATAATTTAAAACTCTTACCTTATTTTCAGTCTGATGCTGGAACAGACCACCTGAAGAGCTCTCCAGGGCTGTGAGTTCATTTGGGAGTTTTTCTGTGTAGGTTTTTATGGAGTTCTCTACAATAAATTTAGGCAGTTCTCATCTCAGTCGACTTTTTGCCTCCCCTGACTTTCCCGTTTCCAATATGTATCTGTCATTTCTACCTATGAAACCTTCTCCGTAAACTTCTTATTTGCTTCTCACTTCAAACATTCGGTATTCTGAGATCTTGGCTTTTGAAGCACACGCTGGGCAAAAAAAGGAACTCACTGGTGTTAGCAATCCTATCTGTAAGTCTGAAGTATCTCAGCTCCAAATTTCCCCTTTCTAAGCCAAATTCTTTTAACCTTTTCCTGTAAATTAGATTCTTCAGGCTTGGTGTCACCACTGACTGCGAGGCAATAACTCTTCCTTTGATGGGAGAGGTTTGGAGAGTGCCAAATGAATAGTTTAAATGGTGTTCTCTCTCTCTCTCTCTCTCTCTCTCTCCTCTCCCCATTTCTGCAACTTCCATATTATAAAGCTGCTGTATAGCATCCACACAGATGGTGATATTAAATATAATATGATGTTCTGACACTGAGCTTGAATGTTTCTCCTTTCTAGATCTAATAATATATGTTATGTCACTTGTATATATCAGAGGTATGTCAGAGCAGCAAAATGTTGGCTTTCCTGTGATAGCTGCTGTAGCCACCATTCCAGTAAGATCCCATCTGTTGACAGAAATGGCTCCCATCAGAAGGGCTAATGAGCAGGAATAATCCTGAAACTGTAATGTGGCCACTGCCTCTGGAGCCAACACCAGGAGAGGCTCAGCAGAATCCCACCTCTCTTGCAGGCAGGGGTACAGTATACTGATTGGTAAAAGTGTCAGTAGGCAAGTCTGGAATGGCTTGCAATAGCACGCTGAGAGGAGAGAAAAGAGAGAAATTCAGTTGCAGATGTTCTTGACTCAGGAATCACCTTAAGAGAGCCGGTATTTCCCACTTCCCACTATAGGTGATGTGCCTGAGGGCACACTTTGTCCAGAAAGAAAATTGATCGCATCTTCAAAAGGAAAGAAAAAAAAATCCCTCCAATACATGAGTATTTTATCAGGAAGGTATGGCTATGGCTATCTCAGACACATTAAAAGTCAGCTGCTCTTCTCTAAGAATTGTAGTAAAAAAGAGCGAGGGTCCATTTGTTATTTTTCAGTAAGTTATGAGCCAGAATCTATTTGACTGATCTCTTTTTCTGTATGATACTGTATATATATCATGCTAAAGTCTCCAGCTCTGGGCTCCAGATTAGATTATGAATGATATCTACCTTTTATTCCAAAGCAATGAGGTACTGAATCTATATTTGAATTAATATAATTAGGCAGCTGTGAATTTTTATTTTCCATACATGGACAGACCCTGTCTTTTATTAGACAGCCTAAACATATGTTACAACTGCAAACCTTACACACGCTGATATGCTTTTGCTCACTCCTCATTCTAACTCAGACCCTCCTCCCCTTTTCTAACTCAGTTTTTATATCAGTTCTCTCCCATCCACCTGACGAAATAAATCCTGAGTATTTTCCTTTCTCAACAGGTCTCCATTTCTGCAGCTAGTTTCTTTGTTCTTAAACTCCGTACCAACTTCTCTGTTGCTCCCACCCTGCTGATTCATTACTAATTTCAGGACAGCTAAACCATTCTTCCAGCTTCCAACTACGTTTCTGGGTTGGCTTTTCCTCCTCTTTATACGGAGCCAACTTGAGTTGGGCGTATAAAAATACATAATTGGTATGGGGGTGTATGCACTATATATATATATATTAGTGGGGCATCTCATTTTTCTGAATATAGCTGACAAATATAAAATCATTTTTACTTCTAGCATCAGTGAACAGATTGCTTATTATGAAATTTAATCAGTATGTGAAGACATATTTTTTTGCAAATTGTGTTTTCTGGCATCAATTTGTTTGTATACATTTAAAATTTTGTTTCCAGCAAACTTCACCTGTGCAACTCAGTAATTTCTAGAAAGATAAGTGTCAGTCTTGCTCGAAAGTATGTCTGTTCACACAATAGATCATATTTAAGGGGGTTGAATGTGGCCGAAGACAATCAGAATAGAATATTCTGCATTCATTTATAACACACTCTATTGTGTATAGTCTGGATATCCAGCTACTAGGGTCTTTAACATGATTCTTACATTTCCCATATCTATAAATTTTCAAGTGGACTTTTAATTCTGCTGATGGACTGCTAGATGTCTTATTCCTTGGTTCTTTCTAGCTAGGTGCTTGGCATGTATTTCAGTTATTCTCTGCCAGTAAACTGAAATCAGCAAAACAAATCCCGTTCTCCTCAGTAAGTTCTATATTGCCATTAACCTTTACATGTTTAAGTGATGTTTACAGGATGAATGTAAATGTGAGCACACTTCACTGTTTTGAGTCCATAATCCTGCCCAGTTCTGTCTGCAAATTAGTTGTACAAATAAGGAAATGTGGTATTTTGGAATGACAATATTCTTATTCTGATGCCGCAGTGCAAGAATTGCACGTGGAATTGATGTGCCGCTCGTCAACATTGTTGGGCTCAACTGTATTCCTTGATAACCTAAAAATCAGCCTTAACATGCCTCTATTCTGAAGGTATACGTACAGATGAATTTTCAGAATAAAACATACTGATTACACATTTGGAAACCCTGATTTTTGTAAATTAGGCCTGTGGAGAATTGCATGAACAGCTCTTGCTAACGTAGACAAATGAGGCACACCAGCCTCATACAGGAATTTTGCTCTTTGAGTTCCCGTGTGATGCTTAGACATAGCCTCTCTTACATTAGATTAGCAATTAGAAAATGGATATAATTTGATTTTCTGTTTCAGCCAGAATTTCTGCCAACAGCACTTATGGATCCTGAATTTAAGGCAACGCAAGAAAGAACGACTGGAAGGGACAAGGCCAGGAGCCCTAACAGGTGACAGAAGTCACCTTTAAATTGCAGACCCAAACTTCCCATTAAACTAAAGTGGTTGAAAGCCCTTGGCAGCCAAAAGCCCACCAGCTCTCAGGCCTGCTGCTGTTTGCAGTGACTCGGCTTGGGTCTGGCTCACCTGCTTTTTAGAGTAAATTGATTTCTATCTCACTGCTGCAACCAGGTGTGACAGAGCAGCCGTAGCTATCACCCTTGTCACTCAGTGCGGTGGTTTGCTTCTCCATCGAAGCAGTTGGTCCAGAGGGGCCTATAGGGGTGCTGCACTCCTTCCCCAAAACACTGGGAAAAAGTGTAAATGGGTGGTCGACCTGGGTGTGGGAAGAGGAGGATGGACCACAGTCTTTGGAAGATCCTGGGGCAGCGGCTGCAATTCTGCTGGGAAGCAGGAGAGGTGGGTCTTTCAGTGATGATGGGGCTTCCTAACTTTGTGGATGCTAAGGTGTTGGTAAGAAGATTTTTAATAATAATAATTCTGTTCAATAGTAATACTTCAGGTCTACCTACCAGATCTCGGTAGGTCTAGTTCTTGTCTGAGCAGATAACACTAGCTTTTGGTCATATAAGTTTGAGATTTTTACCTTAGCTGTTGCTTTGCCTGCTTTGGGTTCTGCTGCTGGATTAGCTAGGAACCCCCCAAAAAAAGGACTTGGATCTCAGTAACGTGGAAATGAATAGATGTGAAGCGAATGCATTTTCCCTGTGCTTGCCGCTAAGCCCAGGACAAGAGGGGCTACTGGAGAAGCAGTGTGCCCTTCGTCTTTGGGACGTCGCCGGCTCCGTGCTGCAGCAAGTGCCCCTGAACGGCTCCACCACTCCGCTCTGATGGGAGTCAGAGAGGACGCACAGCCTGGTTATTTGGGTCAGACCAGGTAAATCGGTTTGTTAGGTTGGTGATGGCATGGGACTTCTGTAGCATTTTGGGAGCACAGGAAGCAAAGAGAGAGACAGCCATTTTATTTTAGGCTTATGCTATACATTGAGATTCTTTATACAGTTTTTTTCCCTAAATTAATACAAAAATAGTAAAAATAGATTAAAAAAAGCCCAAACGAAAACCCCTGACATCTTGCAAGCCATTTATTTGATGCACAGATTAAGACTTCTTGGAGCTTAAATAACCTAGAATTATTTATGCTGATTTTTTTTTCTTTTCCCAAATTAAAAAGAGGTGATGACTTGTAGAATGCCAACTACATTAGATCAATTCGTGCCTGAGAAGCAGCTGCCCCAGGCAGCTGCAGGTGATGCTGAGGTACCCTTCCTCCAGGCAGGAAACTGTGTCAGGACCACGATGGAGCGAGTGGTGGCACCTTGGGGCATGCTGCTCTGTCCCAACCTATGTGCCAACGGCAGGAATAGGTCTTCGAATCCCCTCCTGGGATTCTTTTGCCATGTTTTTCTCAAAAAAACCCCAAAGCCCAGAAGTTCTCCCTTGCGCTTTCCTCGCAGTGGATGGGTTTCACAAGGGCTCCCTGGGGGCCCATCCCCCCCACAATTTGGAGTTAAATCTCCCCCCTGTTCTCTAATGAGATTGGGGAGGGCCTGGGGCAGGATAAGGTTTCCCCTGCCCCTGCCCTGGGCTGGGGTCCCTGGGCGTGCCCTGAGGCGGTGGTTTGGTGCCTGGCTGTGGGTGGAGGATGCTGCCTACCTTTGGGGAGGGAAAGGGGCTCTCTCCCCTCCACGCCTCCTTCTCATCAGAGCTCTGTGTACCCTGGGAAGGCTTACTTATTTCAAAATATTTCTAAGTATATAAATGACAAGTAGTTTTAGTGATAAATGTAGGGATAAAACCATGGAAGAAATACTTTGCCCCTACGTAGCTAATTGTACAACTTGATTTGTATGGATCGGGGTTTTAACACCCACGAAGGCAGAGGAGGAAAAGGCTCTGGGTAATCCTTTCTGACCAGGGTCTTCCCAAAAGTGGCTTCCCACAGGGCTCATGCCTTACCACACGAGCTCTGGTTCAGCAAAACCCAGCAGCGCTGTCGCAACGTGAGGCACGTCAGGAGCAGGCTGTGGGCGCATGGGAGCTCGTGCACGCCCCCAGGAGACCCCGGGCCGGGCCGTGGGACGGTGACACGGGA
>NW_009212544.1:0-306 GCF_000690835.1 Fulmarus glacialis
GGGGAACCCGGTGCTCCAGGGATCAGGACCAGGACTGGGTCCCATGGGAGTGATGGGCAACCTGCCACCACCTGGGGACGATGCCGTCCCACCCCACTGGAGCACCATTAGGGCTGTACAAATTGGTGCCGGCCTTGTGGTTGGGGTGTTAGGAGCAGAGAGGCTCCCCAGCAAGGTGGCCAGTGAGAGATTTGGGGTGCTTCTGCCTTCATCCTTCTTTATCTTCTCTTCTGGGCAGATGCTGGAGACGGATGCTGAGAAGCCAGGGCAGATGCACTCGGAGGATGGGAAGGCGGCAGCGGGTGA
>NW_009212544.1:398-3286 GCF_000690835.1 Fulmarus glacialis
AGGAGCAGCCCAGCTCCCTGCCAGCCTTCGTCATCCCCGAGCTGCGGCTCGACAGTTCCTTCAGCCAGAGCGCGGCAGGCGTGGCAGGCAGCACGACGGATGGCGAGGACGATGTGGAGGATGATGAGGAGGAAGATGAGGATGAGGAGGATGAGGAGGAGGACAGCGACGAGCACTACTTGGAGAGGAACGAGGCGAAGCGCAGCAGCATGATCGAGACGTCGGGCTGTCAGCCCGTCTACACGCTGAGCGTGCAGAGTTCCCTGCGGCGCCGGACCCACAGTGAGGGCAGCCTGCTGCAGGAGGCCAAGAGCCACTGCTTCACCTCCGACACCACCCTCAACTGCTCGGACAGCCAGGGCACCAAGGGCCACTGGGCCCTGCCCTCCCCCAGGACCCTCAAGAAAGAGCTCGCCAAAAACGGCGGATCCATCCACCAGCTCACCCTGCTGTTCTCGGGCCACAGGAAGGTATGTGAGCCGGCGCTGGCTCCACGGGGCGGCTGGCTCCTGCTTGGCCGTGGGGATGGGGGAGCTCCTGGGGTGGAGATGTGCCAGCATGTGGCCCCTCTCTCAATGGCCATGGCAAAGCTGGTATTTGAGGGGCCAGGAAGGTCCCTGCCACAGGCAGTCAGCTCTGGGAGATGCTTAGCACCCAGGGGATGTCACCCAGAGCCAGTGTGCTGGTGCTGTAGATGGGCATCTCCCACCAATGCAGATCCTACAGGATCCCGTGTCCTGGAGAGCTGCTGTCTGCTGGGACTGGTGGAGGAGAGGTGCACCCGGGTGTCTGCACTTGCAAAGAGCTGCTCGCAGTGGCAGGGGGGGGGGAAAAAAAGGTTCTGGAGGGCAACCCCGGGGTGGGGAAAAAACAGGTTCTGGAGAGCCTCCGGTGACAAAGAGTCCCCGGTGTGCTCGGGGATGCCAGGAGCAGTATGGCGTTCTGCTCCAGCCAGCCTCTTGCAGGGCTTTGACCATCGTCCAGGGGCCCATCTCAGAGAAAGGTTGAGGTCAGCAGCGATTTCTGACCCTGCCATGCAGAAAGGAGGAGCAGCGGAGGGCCGTGCAGCAGGAGCTCTGCAGGGGGCTGGCCCGTGCTCACGGGGCCGGCTGTCTGGGGTGCTCCCCGAGCCTCCCTGGAGCAGAGCTTGCCTTGGCTGTACTTTTGCATAACAAATATTTACAGGAAACAATGTGCCATTGCAGAGATTGTGTGTGAGAAGTGCTGCTTGTCCTGTTCTCCCCGGGTGAAGCCTGGCTGGGCGCTGAGAGCAGCTGCCCGCCTTCCTGCGGCACTGGCCCAGCACCCTGATCTGCCTGACCATGCTCGTGCTGGCTTGATCTCTGCCAGCGGCTGTGGGCATTGCTCTGCTCGGGGCTGCATTGCATGGCTCAGGACCACATTGCATTGCTTGCAGTCATGATGCACAGCTCAGGACCTTGTTGCATGGCTCAAGACTACGTTGCATGGCTCAGGACCATGTCATGCTGCTTGGGACCACCTTGCCGTGCTCAGGACCACATTGCGTGCTGCTCCACAGCAGCTGGCTCCTGGGCAGGAGAGGCTGGTACAGAGCCCTGCATGCCACCAAGCACGGCTGGATGATGAGGTTAAACCCTTGATGGGGTTAACCCTCTTCCTGCCAGGCTCATGCTGCTTGAAAAGTCACCTCTGGTGCTGTTTGCTGGAGCACTTTTTGGGCTCAGAGCCCCCGGCCAGCTGGTGAGAGCCCTGACAAGTCTGACAGGCTGGTCAGATGGGGCTGCTGTGCAAAAGGGGAGCCCAAACCCTCTTGGAGGCTGATGCCAGCAATTGTGGGCTGGGGGGTTCAGACCCCCTCCCAGATCCTATCAAGAAGGGTCACCTTCGTGGCAGGGACACCGGCGGCTGCCTGGCGCAGATGCAGGGGAGGTGGTGTCAGTGTCGGTGCCTGGTGAGAGTGTCCCGTTAGGGCTGCAGTGACGAGGCTCCTGGAAAGAGGTTTCACAGGGCCGCTGTGCGGGAGCGCACAGCTCTGCGGCCGGAGGCTGCTGCTGCGCTGGCTGAGACCAGGCGGGCTGCGCCCTCGCTGCTGGGGGGAGACCCCGGGAACGTACCCCGCTCCTGCCCCGGAGAGCCCCCAGCTGTGCTTTCTGGGCTGATCTGCGTGGGTGTTTTTCAGCGGGGGCAAACTGAGCTCCTCCTGCCTTAAACTGCTCTGGTGCAGATGAGACCAGGATTTTTTTGGAGCGGGGACCCGGGCAACCGGTGCCGATGGTGAGGGCAGCGTGGCTGCTGGAACTCCTGGTGCTCCCACTTCCAGCCCTGCAGCAGCTCTGCCTGGCTCTGTATGGCCGGTGCCTTAACCCCCTGCCCGTATGCCCTCCTGGGGCACTCCCTGCCTGCTCCCATTGCCCTGCCTCTCCGGCTGCCTGCGGAGGGGCCAAGGCTGCCTGGGGGCCACAGCGGGCAGGGGAGCCGGGCACGGTGCTGGGCCACCGCGTGCATGGGGTTTTGGGCTACTGCCATCCCCCTGCCTACACGTTGGAGGGACTTTTCTCAAGCTGTGCCTTTTGACTAGTTTGATGAAACCGGTTCTGGAGCAGGACGCTGCTGAACAATTCCCCTGTGGATCCCCTCCAGCGACAGCACCAAGCTGCCAAGCACTGGCGATACTTGTACCCGGTGGCCTCGGCGCAGGTCCAGAGCATCCATCAAGGTGCTGTTTTTTTATTCCCCCTCTGGGAGCATTTCAGAGGGGCTCATTTTGTTGGCTCTTTTAACGCCGTCATGCCCAGTGTGCCTCCCTGCTCCCCTCCTTCCCGCAGTCGGGGCTGGGAGGTGGTTGTTTTAAGAGCGTATTGTGACCGGGAGCGCTGGGACTCCTCGGGCAAGCTCCGCTGCTGCCT
>NW_009212544.1:3936-5146 GCF_000690835.1 Fulmarus glacialis
CCGTGCATCCGAGGTCCCCCTTGGTTTGCCCAGGCCGCCCCGGGGTGGTGGTCAGGGAGTGGAGCCCTCTGGGTGCTCCTCGGACTTGAAAGCTGCCATGGTATGATTCAGTTATGGCTGAACTGCTCTGATTTTTCCTGCCTGGGGACTGCTGGGGGACCTTTGATTGATTTTGGGTGCCCAGACTGGGTCTGGGAGGACGAGGTGCTCTGCGGGCTGGGGAGGGGAGTCCCTGTGCCCACTCAAGACAGCGGGAATAGGAACATCAGGAGTGGGGATATGGGCGTCCTCCTCATAGGAGGTACCACTGTCAGCATGTTGAACCTGGAGGGGTACGTGGGCTACCAGCCATGGCGTCTCCTTAGATGCTCCAGGAACATCCAGGGGGGAGGCACGTTCCCATGCCAGAGTGGAGAGGAGCTTGTCCCATTGCATTGCCGCAGCCAGCCGTGGTTGTGGGGAAGGAGCCCTGTGGATGCCGTGGCTCTGGGCTGTGTGGCTGCGGAGACCACGGGGGATGCTGGCAATGCTGGTCGGTGACACTTGGAGTGCCACTCTGGGCACGCACTGGCATGATGATGCAGACGCTGTTTTTCTGTTCCCCCCCAGCTGAGCGGAGCTGACCCCGAATGCAGCTGTGATGAAGGGGACGAGACCTCCCGCAAGAAACGGAGCAGGAACCTGTAAGTGTCACATCGTGGTGGCATCAGAGTGTACCAGGGCTGTTTGCCATGGTCAAACACCTCGTCCGAGCCCCGCTGGTCCAGGCAGCCCTCAGGGTCCCCCTGTCTCGTTCCCTCAAGCTTTTCTGGGAAGAAAGCAGCAAATACACACATGAACTAAGGTCTCACTTCAGACAGGGAGTCGTGGTTTTCAGGGAGGAGGGTGGGAGGCGTGCTGGGGGCACCGCACAGCCCGGCTGGGAGCAGCACCCTGTTCACCTTGCTTTGACAGACGGGGCGAAGGAGCTGGATCTTGCCGGTGGTGTGGGGAAAACAGCTTTCCCGGTGCCGGCAGAGCTCTGCTCCAGCAGCGCCGGGTTCAGGGAGAGGACATGCGAGTGGTGAAACATGAGCTGGGGGCCTCCTTCCCGCTGGCCCCATGCCGGGAGGAGGAATGGGGAGGTTTCCCACCGTGGCACGGTCTCCAGCCCTTGCAGCACATCGCAGCGCGCAGGCAGCGTGGCAGGAGCACCGAGCACGGGGTCCGC
>NW_009212544.1:5534-5767 GCF_000690835.1 Fulmarus glacialis
GCTTCCTAGCTGCAGCTGGCTATTTTTAGCTCTTTTCATTATTTCCACACACACACACCCCCAACACTTGAAATTAAAATGAATCCCTCGCAGTCTGCAGCAGGGACGTCCCCCCATCCGCGTGTCCCTGCTGCGGCGCTGAGCCGGGGGAATCGGGCTGGCGGGGGGAGGCTCAGCCCCCCCCGGCTTAGCGGGGTCAGGGGCGGTTGTGGAGAGGGTTTTCTCCTCACCTT
>NW_009212544.1:5937-6246 GCF_000690835.1 Fulmarus glacialis
GCACGCTCTGCCGGCCCCGTTCGCTTGCCGGCGCTCCCCGATGTACCACGCGATGGTGGACTTTTCGGAAAAATACCTGGAAAGGTAGGACTTGAGCTTCCTGCGGGGAAAGGTGATGCGCTTTGCAGGGGATGGTTTGGAAGCAGCGCAGGGCGATGAGACTGGATGTGGCCTTGCGGCCGTGCCAGGGCACCGGGTGCAGATCACTTTATAGGGGTGACTCCAGAGAGAAACTAGCACTTTCTTATGAAACATTGTTTTTGCCATGGCATTTTACACCGCAGATCGGCTACAGCGGGGGGCTGCGGG
>NW_009212544.1:6312-7231 GCF_000690835.1 Fulmarus glacialis
CTGCTTGCTATTTATTTACAAGCATGTGCGAGACGAGCAGCGACTTTTAAGTTGGGGAACTTCCTTAGGTAGTGCTTGCTGGCATATTAGAGCCGGCAAATCTGCCCATGAGCCGCGATCACCTGCGAGCCCCAGAGCCTGGTGTGCAGCAGAGCTACCCGCTGCAGCTGGCTGGCGTTGTGCAGACACGTGTGCTCGGGACACACACAAGGGCTTTTCAGAGCTTTGAAAGCCCCGCCGGGTGCCGAGCTGCGGCGGCTGCCTTGCTAAACTGGGAACACTGCTAAAATTGTTGCTCGGGGCTGCGTGGGATGGCCCCGTCCTGGGTGGCGGATGGTCCTCGGCTGCCGGCATTGCTGGCAGCGTGGTAATGGGAGGCAGATGGTGTTTGGAGTGTGAGGCTCCGTGTTTGGATCCGCTTTTCCCACGTTAGTACCGAGCTGGTGCCTGGCAGCTGGCAGCAGCGGGATGTGTGTCCTGCTGGGACCACAGCCCAGACGATGCAAAGGCAGCGAAACCACCCATGCCCCCCACGAGGGCACGGACAGCACCGGGGACTGGGGGGGAGATTGCCCTCTAAAATCCTTCTCTGGCTCAGGGTGCTTAGCACCTTGCAGGACTGAGCCCTGGGGTTGTTACAGCTATTTTTTTCGCAGTGGATTGCTATTTCACCCTCCTGGGACTGGACAGAGCTGTGGGTCCAGATAGCATCACTCAGGGTGTGGTACACCCTTGCCTTGCGTCCCTCCTATGCGCCTCGTGTCCCCAGCCAGCCCTGGGCATGGCTTGGCCAGGCCGAGGTGGCTCCTCCAAGCATCCTCGCATAGACCCACTGGTGTGGGACCCGTGGGAGGTTGCAGGGGGTGGCCCCGTCCACCCTGGCGGAACCGCCAGCCTCGGCGGAGGATGATGATCCCAA
>NW_009212544.1:7407-7732 GCF_000690835.1 Fulmarus glacialis
CTGCGCCCCTGCCTTGGCCCCTGGGAAGCCCTCGCAGGGCCGGGCTGGGGCTGGGCTGGGGGTCCCACTTTCCCGCGGCACTTGCAAAAAATCTTTGTCCCGCTTTGTCCTGGTGGCAGTTTCCTGGGGGAACCGGGAGCCCTGTGTCCGGGTGCACGTCAGTCTGTCTGTCCAGGGGCGGCGGAGCGGGGACCCGCGCAGGGTCTGTGCCCCCAACACCCCTCTGCGCCACACACTGCCTGTCCCAACCACCCCCTTATGAAGATGTCCCCACGGCCGTGCCCGTCCCAGGCTGGCACCGGAGAAGTGTGAGGACCAGCGGGTC
>NW_009212545.1:0-3974 GCF_000690835.1 Fulmarus glacialis
TCCAACCCAACACACAGAAGGACTTCACCGGTATCTCTTAGGCTCCAACCCAACACACAGAAGGACTTCACCAGTATCTCTTAGGCTCCAACCCAACATATGGAAGGACTTCACCTGTATCTCTTAGATCCAACCCAACACACAGAAGGACTTCACCAGTATCTCTTAGGCTCCAACCCAACATATGGAAGGACTTCACCTGTATCTCTTAGATCCAACCCAACACACAGAAGGACTTCACCAGTATCTCTTAGGCTCCAACCCAACATATGGAAGGACTTCACCTGTATCTCTTAGATCCAACCCAACACACGGAAGGACTTCACCCGTATCTCAGGCTCCTGTGCAGCGCAGGGCAATACTGAGATAAAGTGATGCCAAACTGCACGAGACCAGGCAACCTGAGAGTAGCTCATCTAAGCTCGTTCAGATCTCAGCAAATTAAAGAACTGCAATAAGTCTCTGGCCGGCTGGTCCGGTGCCTCCGGGGTGTAACACATGGAGACAGCCGATCCGTGTGACGGTGGGTTTGCTGTGGGTGCGTGGTGCCAGGTCACAAATCACAGCCACGGGGAGCAGAAGAGAGTTCACTTTTAATCTTGACACATTAGCTGCTGCTGGGATGAAAAAGGCAGCATATGACATATTTTCACTGGGACTGTGATGGGATTCAGATGCCACAGAAGATCACCAGGCCACTGTTTGAAGCCCTCTCACTTTACTTTAAAGCAGTCAGAGAAAACAGGGCTACAAAAAAATTTTTTTTTTTGGGGGGGTGGGGATCTCTTTTCATTTGTCAAATCTCCATAGCAGGATTAAGCTACAAAGAGAATATTTGGCACGAGACAGGCAGAGGCAAGAAAGGTAGGGACAGCTTTTCTTGGGAAGAATGGGAACGGCGTGGAATGCAGAAGGAAAACAATGCAATGTTATCTCTGCTCCTTTCATTGGGACTCTGCTGGTTTTTTCTCTTCGACTCTGCACACACCTGTGAAAACACCAGCTGGGCAGCCAAGAGCACATATTTGCAATGAATACGCTGGTGGGAAGGGCTGACCGAGAACGAACAAAAGAGAGAAGGAGAGAAAGAAACGCTAGTAATTGCTTTTATGCACAAACTCCAAAGTGCTGACAAGCGTGCCAGTGTTGCCAACCTGCAAAACACTTGAAATTCCCAGAAAAAATGTTCCTCTCCTGCTAAGCAATTTACATGCAACGTAAACCAGAAGTTGGAAGGGTAAAAATATAGGGGTTTGTATAAAACTAGACTCAACTTATCAGCAAAAGACCCACTGATGCATTACTTTCGGGAGCACGTACACACTCATGAATAATCAGAGCACCCCAAAACTAAGTTAAAAATACGACAGAAAGCTCAAGCATGCTTGGCAAGGACAAAATTTCCACTGATTTCAGCTGTTCTGTGCTAGTATTTCTCTGCTAAGTTTGCAAAATACATTATTTTTAAGATATAAAAGGCTGCAATCACAAGGGGGTTTCTTAAGGGAGAATAAGAGGCGCATCCCTAGCAGAAGGGTGACCCCTCCCTTGGCAAGGCTTGGGGTTCTGCTCCGTGATGTGGACAGACAGGAGTTTTTTAGAGACATTGGACACCTCAGTATGCTGCCTTTTTTTTTTTGCTTTTTAATGGGTAGAGCACAGACTCCGCCCCCTCAAGCCTCCTGAATGGCAGTTGAACCATTTTGCCCAAGACTAAACCAAACCCCTACATCTGATAAGAGCTGAAGTAGAGCCTGCAGAACTGCAGCCCAAGATTTTATACTCAAAACAAGGAGCTGTTAGACAACCTTAATGACAGCTTGCTCTTACCAGACCTGCCCACAACACACTGGTGCACGCAGAGTACAGATACTAAGGACAAGGTATTTTGCAGGTATTTTTTTTAGCAGAAAGCTCACCGATGCGATCTCCTTGAAAATATGGATCTAGGCAACGGCAGCGTACGCGCGGAGAGGAGCAACACAAGAAGTAACTCAAAACCTGAAAGAGTCACTGCATCCCTTCCAGAAAGATTTTCAATTCCCTATCTGGAAGTAGGTGAAAGCTGAAAGAGGACATATACATATAAAAAATACAAAAAAATTTAAAATCCTCGTTTGTCTCACCTAGGATTGAAGAGAGAAGGAATTTCATGACTGAAAGCAGCCGCTCGACTTTGCGGTGCAGCTTCCTATTGGTATTTATTTGCCAGGCTCTAGTCCCTGCGCTTCCTTCGCTCCTTGGGAAGATTTTGTACAGTGTATTTGTGAAGGATGATTGACTACAGGGAGTCTTTGTTGTATTATCTGCTGTAATTATTTTAATTCAAACACATTCCCTTATAGGACTGACATCATAAACGCTGTTTTCTATAACAAATAGCTGTCAAGGCTGTCAAGCAGATCTGCTTACTGTTTTATATCATTACAATATTTAATTTCAACTCTGCATTCTTTGTCAAATGTTCTCAAGGTTTCCTTTCCCTGGTAGCAGATCAGACAGACGCTTTCGGTTTCAAACAGATCATTCTTTAGGGCGAGGTCAGAAAAAAAGACAGAGGCGACTTGCAGTAAGATGCTGGTGTCCCAGTGGGAACTCGTGGCCAGCCTTAACTTTCCTACAGCGCATTACTGTACATATGGGTGTTATTAACCGCCAAGCTGGCTGCGTTTTATGACATGCTCAGACTCAAACCTTCTTAGTAATAAGATCACAGAGAAGCCTTTCCATTATCAGGCTTTAAACAGGACCAGGAGCTGATAGAAACAGGCAGCACTTAATTCCCAGCTTCTTCCTGTATTTCTCATTTATCTGGCCTCCAGCCTTCCTTGTTAAATGGAAAGCTGTGGTTCAAAAATAAACACTTCATAGTCCTCAAAGGAGAAAGTCTGTGCCATGGTCCGGAGCCACCACCAAGCAACCGAATTACTGCAGCATTTGGAGGCTTCGCGGTAGAACACAGCATGTTTTGCTTAGAAAAAGGCAAGTTTCCGTGTCTGTTGCTCTCGTTAGCGGCTCTGCCCTGACCTACAAACTCCCCTGGCCAACCCCTGCTCTATTTGAGCCACCTCTGAGTTTGTTCCTGTGATTCAAGGAATTCTCCTCTGCTCGCTGCTGATGTCTCAAACAACCTGATGAGAAGAGGTACTAAGAGCCCCAAATACCGTATTTTTATCGTGGTTCATTGAAATGCAAGTCATTTTGCAAAAAACAAAGCAGGGAGCTGCTCTGTTTCAGGAGAATTTTGGAACCGCGTGCCCTCTCCCACGTGTAGCTTTTGACAACGACAAGCGTCGCTGATCCCTCTCCGGTTATTTGAAAGGCAAAGCACACGGAGCGTTTTACCCTGCCCATCTACGGGTGGACAGCAGACGCCGAATGGAAACGCAGTGAGTGCAAAGCTCATCTGACCTCTCCGTCACTGCAGACAGACGCACTAAACCCGTTTTCTGTGGGCTGATGTGTGACAACCGAAACTGGTGTTAGATCTTGCGTGTGCTGCCCAGTCATTTTCATGGGCTCCCGGAAAACACGCCTGATAGGAGGTTTCCAAAAGCCGCCTTGGTATCTCATTGCCCTTTACCTGTGCAGGTCTATACAGAGGGAGTCAACAAACTCTCTCCATCCATCTGCTCCTATCTTTTCAGAGCAAGAGAAGAATAAAGCAGCAGAGAGTTCCTGGTGTGCAGGACCAGCCCAGAGGGAAGCAAGGTGCCTGAAGAAAGGGTGTTTCAGAGGGGGCTGAGCACAGTCCACCCTGCCCACAGCAGGCTGCAGAGACACCAGAGACCTCAAGACTCTCCCAGCTCCTGCTGGGAAAGGTCCCTACATGTCCATAGGGCTCCCAGTTCTCCAAGGCAGAAGCCACCTTCATGCTAAATATTCCTACCATGCCTGGTGCAATGCAATCTTAGTTCTAGGCTACGGACAGAAATCACAATTAACGAGAAGCGAGAGGCAGGCATGGCGCGACC
>NW_009212545.1:4001-7648 GCF_000690835.1 Fulmarus glacialis
CCCTACACAAACAGCAGTGCACACGCAGTCATAAACACAAACCAAACCCCCAGCCCCCTCTGAAGGAAGAAGCGTTAGCACAGCAAACATTTCATTCACTCAACTACCGAGACGTGGGGCTGCAGCCTGTTAGGAGCTCTGCACATGCTCTGCTATTTGGAGCTTATCATTTAATTAAAAATAACACAGAGGTTTGGGGGACCAAGCCAATGATGTACACCGGGCTGCTCTCCTCTCCCTCTCCTGTCTCTCTCTCGTCCTCCCTGCCTGCCATGTGTAGGTACATAATACTGTAACCTTGCTTTCCGGCACAAAAGTGCTATAAGCCATCAATAAATTTTACTGACTTTCCTGTGACCTTCATGAGGACTAGAAGAGTCACATTTCACACCAAAGACGGAGCTGTAAATATATTATCTGTGCAGTAAACACAGTGCCGACAGCAGCAACTCACTCATGTCCCGGGGACTGCTCTGTGAGCATTGCCGCTGTGCTGAGATGGAGATTTATCTGCTGCTTCAAGAAGAACCTGGGCACAAAGGCAGAGCGGCTCACAGAAAGCTATCTTATTTCCAGCAGCTTCATGTCACTGACAGTGGCTGCTGCCTCATTACAGAGCAATTCCCCGGCTCCGTGAGAAAGGCAGGGAACAGGAGCCAGGCTGGCAGGAAAGCAGAGGTGCTAACTGCTCCGTCAGCGAGGCCCGGAGCCAGCAAAGCACTAAACGTGTTGGAGTTTGACAACAGGAGATGTCCTCTGGCTGCTACGGACTTTATGGCACCTGGGGTTTGTTCTTTTGCAGACGCTGGGGTTAAGGTTTGAGGGGAGGGTTCCGAGACGATCATTAATTCAAGTTCCCTCCAGCCATACAGACCTCTTACAAATTCAAGAGTATTCAGGCCCAACCAGATTTCTCACTGTTGTAGGTAAGCACAAGCTGACCCATTACCAACAGGAAAACAGGCTGTCCCTACCCTGCTGCGGAGGGTAACTGCACCCTGCATGCACAATACCTGCAGCCTACGCTACTGCCGTCCGTCGCCCAAACGGGCTGCTCCCAGGCTCGCGGGTCAGGGTGCTGCCGCACAGCACAGCCGCTACCTCCATGCTGCGTCCCCCCCAGACACCCCCCAGCCGCTGCGCCTGGGCTCTGGGTTTCTGGGGATGCTGTTTGATGCAGATCCCCTCTCCAGCACCTGCAAGGGAGAAATGGGGCCCCACGGTCCCGGTGCACCCTCTGAGCTCTTGCTGCTGGTGGTGGTTGCCCTCCGGGAGAAGGTGGCCAAGTTTCATTTAGCCCTGAGGATCACAGCAGCTATAGTCGCCCGCCTGCAATGAACTGCCATTCAAAAGAGACCATCTTGTCTTACCAGGGATTTCCATTAAGGAAACAGAGAAAGGGCTTTTCTGCTAAGCCCAAGGGCTGCGGAAAGTGAGGAGGAGGAGGGCAGCGAGCCCGTTACCAACGGACTTCCCCTGCAAGGGTGAGGAGCGGCTCACATGGGACACAATCCAGCTCTCGCACTTTACTCAGGGTTTAAATCTGTCCCATGAAATGGTCTGTCCTGTCCAGTTTTACATACTTTATGCACCCAAGGACGCGCTCCTTTAAGGCATTACCACTTCTCTGGATCCCCAAAGTGCAAGTGATTCGGCAGCACGGTGCCTGGACCACAGAGCCACCCCTCAAAAAGCCCAAAGCCCCTCAATATCTTTTTTCCTCGTCACCATGTGCCCTTCTAGCCTCTGCCACGCACATCCACCCTCTTGCACACAATCCAGACTCGGCGCGCTTGCATCAACCTGGACGCGTTGTTACTCTGTAATATTTCTTAAGGCAAAACCACATCTACAAGATAATCCCCAAGGATATATCCCTTTGTTTTCCAGCACGCGCTGCCAGGAGACATGCACGTGAAATGCCTGCTGCTATAATTGCGCCAAGAACAAGCAAGCCTCCGAGGGTTTAGCCGACAGCCTCCATGCCAGCTTCCCCGGCTCCATCACTCCTGCTGCTGGCAAGGGCTGGGACTACTGGGAAACCTGCCTGAGGGATATGAGGGTAAGCCGGGCTACTGGCCTGGCTCCCATCTCTCGTATTTGTCCTCAGATGTCCTTCCTTATCCTGCTGGCTGCATCTGGTCCTAAATCTTCAGCTTTCTCCCCAAGTAAAACAGCCCAGCTTGCCCTGGCATGGCCTGCTGCTTTGGATCATCCTCATATCTTCCTTGTGGAAAGATCCCAAATCTCCCTCCTGCTAAGTACAATCTCACTCCAGTAGCTTCAGGGGACAGGGACAGTGGCACGAGGCAGCAGCCCGTTTTGGGTCATTTGCCCACCCAGGGGTCCCCGTGAACGCACACACAAAGGCACGGCGTTCACGCAAACACAGGCTGCTCAGTTTGTAAAGGGTTAGCTCGTGAGAGAAAAGGGTTAGTTTTGTCTGGCAAAGGCTCCCAACCGCCACCCCCCTCCCGATTTATTTCTGCAATTGTAATTAAGGCCCTGACAAAGTGGTTTAGCTGCCTGAGTCTTTTGTTCAATTTATTGATTAGCTATTTCTCAGAAGTTCATTACCATCCAGAGGCTGGGAATTGGGAATTGGGTCTATGTGGTTTTTCAAGGCTTCATCTCTGCTTCAGATGATTAAATGCAGCCACAACACATCCATCCTGCATTGAACAGCTCTGCCCAAGGTCAAACATTCATGCAAAACAGGAGTGCATATCTGCATGTCTAAATATCATCTGCATGAATTTCCAAGAGAATGTTTTTAAAACCTTCCCAGCAAGTAGGAAAAAAATGTATTCATGGAGGTAAGGCAGGTCATATCTTAATGCTCTCAATACAATATCCTTAAATTAGAAACTAATATATTAAAAAAAAAAAAAAATCACAAGACCAACTCTCTCAAAGTAGGAATGGGGGAGGAGTGGAATTGCGATTGGCACAAATTGGCAGCTTCTGCTCAGGAGCGGAAGCCTGAACGACAGGGTGAACAATTCTGCAAGACAGAAACATGAGGCAAATACTGGATACCACCATCCATCTTATACTGGGGGAAACAAAGGACTCCAGTACACAATGCTGTCCATCAGCAATCTTCATTAAGTTCAATATTTATCACAAGGACAACATAACGCACCCCCCATCTCTTTTTAAGAAGCACAACCTGCTGTCTTTCCTTGAAAGATTTTCTACGCAAATGAGATGCAGCAGGTTTCATCCAGATTTCCACAGAGCATTTGTCATTAGCTGGGCTTGAGAAGACACAGGTTAGTAGAAGCTGTGACATGGGTGAAAGTCTCAACAGAAGCTGAAGGACACAGCACTGGGAGGAAGGAAATTCTTGATGGAGATACTCAATGACTTGTCTTATTCAACATTTTTGGGGGTATTGACCACAGCATAAGAAAAACAAACACACACATAGGAAAGGTGCAGAGGGCACCAGGGCAGGTGCCAGGGCAGCAGAGAGCTGGAAGCGGCACAGGTCAAGCAACAAGAGCTCAGGACCAGGGTCAGAGCTGTCTGTGTGCCCAGGTGGCCAAGAAGGCCAACACCATCCTGGTCTGTATCAGCAATAGTGTGGCCAGCAGGAGCAGGGAGGTGATCGTGCCCCTGTACTCGGCCCTGGTGAGGCCGCA
>NW_009212545.1:7858-21499 GCF_000690835.1 Fulmarus glacialis
GGTGGGGGTTGGTCTCTTCTGCCAAGTAACTAGCGATAGGACGAGAGGAAATGGCCTCAAGTTGCGCCAAGGGAGGTTTAGATTGGATATTAGGAAAAATTTCTTCCCCGAAAAGCATTGGAACAGGCTGCCCAGGGAAGTGGTGGAGTCACCATCCCTGGGCGTATTTAAAAGACGCGTAGATGAGGCGCTTAGGGACATGGTTTAGTGGTGGACTTGGCAGTGTTAGGTTAACAGTTGGACTCAATGATCTCAGAGGTCTTTTCCAACCTGAATAATTCTATGATTCTAAGGCTTGTCAGCAGAAGAGACGAGCTCCAGTCCTGCTGCCCAGAGGATCCTGGGCAGGATTTGATGGGCTGTGGTTGCAAGCAATGCTCTCCTTGATCTCATCTCACACCCTGGTGATTGTCCCTTCCCCTCACTCCCTGCACCCTTCTCAGCTCAAGACTGTGCTACCCTTTTCTGAGCCTCCTACCTCCGAGGGACACAATCTCCCTCTCCTCCTGCCACTTGTCCTTCCCACTCCCAGGGTCAAGACCAGACACAGAGATGATGCACTGGGGGATAAACAAGAATTTCTGCTGCTAACTGGGAATTTCACCACTTGTAAGACCAATATGAGGCCTGGAGGCATCAGGCATAGCATTCCAGCAGAGGTAGGGACATCTGGCAGCTCTCATCACTTGTGTCCAAGAAAGTCACATCAACCTTCAACTAGAAGAGGCACGGGCTACAAAGGTGCCTGGGGGGAGCAGAAGGGCTGCCCCTACAAGGGGAGATTAAAACAGTTTAAAGTTATGCAGCCAACTAAAGTGAAGGCTGAGGACAGAAGAAACTGCTAATAAACATATCGAGGGTGTAAACCTTTGGGTGAGGAAGAAGAGCTATTCAAGCTAAGGTACAGCGCTGCATACCATGAGGTGGGCATGAGGATAAATACAGCTCCAGTGCGGAAGGGACCCGAAATCATTATGCAGAAGGACTCAACACAGCTTTCCTGTGCAGTTACAGGCAAGCCCAGCAGCCTGTGCCATTTGGAAATATTAACGAGATTTTTTTCTGAAACATTGAGAAGTTAGAGTTTGGCACACATCTGGGACAAAGTTTTAAACCGTTTTGGATGTGCAGCACCATCCAGCTCTTCAACACCTGGCACGGGCTCCTTTTCCTTCGTATTAACAAGGACAGGCTCCTGCTTTAGGTCCCCTAATATCTGATCTGCCTTTCACAGAGTAGCTCTGCAAGGGGGTCAGAGGCACCGAAAAAACCCAATCCCGTGGTAAGCAATGCATTCTCAGCAGCCACGTCCATACCAACTAAGAGCACTCGGCCTCCTGCAGCCAACGTTATTCAGTCATTTGCACTAAGAGAGAAGGAGAAATAGTAAAACCCTTAAAAAAGTCATAGGAATTGCCAGAGAAACAACTTCTCATCTCAGCACGCTGCTCTTTGATACTGCACTTTCCCTTTTTCAAGCTTGTCCCAGTACAAAAAGACGTTTAAAAAAAAAAAAAAATCATTTTCAGCTCAAGGACAGGAGATGAGTAGTTTACTCATTTCAGTTTCTTTTCAAAAAAGATGCGTTGTTTTCTTTACCAATAATTGAATTTTTTCAGAATAAATACCATTTATATTCAGACAAGACCATCTCCTGCTCCCCTTTTGGGTCGGCACCCGCGTGTGCGGTACCGCGATTATTTCCGCAGCGACACGCTTGTGATCTTAGCTGCGCTGTGTGCTGGGTTGGATGCCAGCTGGATCGCCAAGAAACCGAGCAGACTTTTACGCAGAGATAAGGTGCTGGTTATTGGTAACGAGCACGAATAAAAAAGGGGAGGGGATGCTTCTCCCCTCCACCTCCTGCATCCTCCCTTCTGAAGATTTTGTCTCCAATTTTCTCCCCTTGCCTTGGGGTCCCTTTCGAGGGATGTAATTGATATAGTCACTGAAAATAATGGAATTTATAGCCCAGACTCAACACTATAAATTTAGCTATTACGTTCCTGATGGGAAAATGAAGAACAAAATGAATTGAGACAGAATATTTGTCTTAATAATTGTCTCTTTTCTATGCTGTATGTGTTTAATACATCTATGTGTATATATGCGTGAATATATATGTACACATACATATAACTACATTTAGCAAAGGGGTTTTTTTGTTTGATTTTTGGTGGGTTTTTTTTTTTTTTTTTCTTCTTAAATGACCACATCAGCACAAACCCATGGCCAGGCAAGCACACATTAAGAAGCCTGTAACAGAGCAACAAGCTGAATTTCCCATACTGGAGCTGTTTGATGGGGGAAGAGCCAAACTTTGCATAATCCAGACACGGCAACAACCAATTGCTCTGCACTGCAAAAAGTACACGGCTTCTTCTTTGGGCTTTTGGCTGTTTTTCAGATTTATTTCATTTTTAGCCAGGAAAGCAAGAGCTGAGCCAGCACTTCTCTGCTCAAAGCCATTGCCCTGCGACTCTGACAAGGTTTCCCACTGAAACCTTCCCTCTTCTCCACTCCTCCCTTCCCACCCCTGCTCCGACTTCTGCTGTTTCGGGTTGGGTTAGCCCACCGTCATCCCCATCCCGCTGCAAATGCACCACCGAAAAAAAAAGTGCATGTCCAGGCTGTGATCATTTGTCATTTAGATAGAGTCTATGATATGAACCATGGCAAACACTGTAATGACTAATTTCAAACATTTATTACAACACTTGAGAGACTTGAAAGCTGTCCCTGCTCTTGATTTTAATAAATGCAGTCTTGAAGCAGCTGCTTATCAAAGTGACACAAATTGTGTGGTAAATAGATTATGGCACAGCTGAAATACTGGAAAATGAGATCAGAAATGCTACTGTCTTCCATTTAAGGTTTTGTAAGATGCTCCGATCAAGCGGATTCCAGAAAAGTGGCACGGGCAGAGCTGGTGGAAGTGGGAAGAAGCCAAAATGCCAGGGGATCAATGCAGGGCCAGCCAGCTGCTTATCATCTGCCTATTTGCATACGTACAATTTCTTGCACATTAACGAGTTTGTACACCAAAGGGCTGGGAAAGAGATACCAACAGTCCTTGAAGTCATCATTTTAGTGCCAAACCAAGATATAAGACCGGCTTTTTCTGGAAAGGAGTTATCACACCAGCAGCAAGACTTCCTCATGCTGTTCTCTGCTCCTCAGTCTCATTGTCTTCGGGGAATAAATATAACTCTTAGCAAAACTTACCAACAGAACTGAAAAGGGAAATATTTTGTCTTTTTGGCAAATTGCGTGTAGATTTCAATATACAGATAAATTAAAAGCTGAATTAGTTTTTTTTTCATGAAGTTCTAAAAATTGAGACAAGAGCTTCATTTTTGGAATATGCTTTGACCAAGAAAATTGCTAAAAATCTGGAAAACAGTTCTTTTGTTTTTAAAAAACATTCCCAAAGGGCACGCAGAGGGGAAGTATAACAAGCCACATTTTTCAGCCAGCCACATAGGAACTCTGTAGGCCAGCTGGTAAAGAAACTTAAACACAAGAGACAGGAAAATTAACTTGGAAACGTAAGAACCTTTTCACCAAAACTGGATTCATTTTTAGAATCAGCTACTGCCACTTGTTTTTAAGGTGCAAAGAGAAAAAAAAGAATCAGGTATCTGATATTATAGGATTTCTCATTCAATATAGCAAACACCGTGGGTCAGATTTTCTCTATATTTATAGCTCTCTTTTCCTACTGAAGCGACCAGGCCAAATTTGCATGGTAAGGAAACGCACCCACTTTCAGTGAAATGGGAAGTACTAGAATTTGGGGGTTCAGCTCAGCTCAAGACGAATGGCATGGTTATCTTCAAGCTCACCCACAACAGCCTACATTGCACTGACTCTCACGTGGCAGGATGTTCATCCCAACTCAAAGCTCCTTTAGGCTAATTTTTTAAGTTCCCTAGGGTCGCTGGGCATTGAACTGGGAGCAAGAGCTGTCTGTAGAGACACTACTGGCCACAGCAGGCTCCTGGGCTCCAAATTTAGCTATCTAACTTGGATGATTTAAATTTGATGGCGAGAATACCCCCCACTGTGCTAATTTGGGAGGATCTTTGCCTCAATCCCCTGGGCAATGCTTCTTTGCCTCTTTATGGTCCATTCCTTTGAAAAGATGCTGCCAAAGAATAAGGCTGCAAGTTTTGAATATGCAAAGCAGGAATATTCCCCATCAGATATTCTTTTGCTTTATTCATATGATTGAAACTCTTGCTATGGTTCTTGCAAATCCAAGGAAATGTGTTTACAGTCTCATCAACTGAAAAGAATTGGATTCCCACGTTGCGGCTCAGGGGATTTTCTGGGGTTTCTATCAAACACAGCGACTCTGGCAGTAGAAGGCTACTTTAATAAGTGCCTATATTGCAGTTTCATTTTAGAATACACAATTAAAACCAGAAGAGGAAAAAGATACACATGCTTTCAATCTTTCTGCAGGAGAAACTCCAGAAATCTGGGGAGTGGGGGAAAAGAGATTCCTCCCAACCACCCTAAGTTCTCTCCTGTATTTCTTTTGCCCTTGATGCTGGGGAACTTTCATCCCCAGCCCTGAAAGACCTGGTTACACACACCAAGGTGCGGGAGAGGCTGGCAGAGGAGATGGGAGCTCTGCAGCAGCAGCAGCACTCCTTCTTCACTGCAGCCTCCACCATCGCTCATACTGAGAGCGAAGCAGAAAGGGGAGAGGAACAACCTCTTGCTCTCCAGACCCTGTAGACCAGTGTTACAGACACCTTCCTGGGGGATAAAGTTAAAGCTGCTTGGAGCACACAGATTCCTCGTCCAGAGCATTTCCCCTCCTGCTGCAGGACCGGCAGCAGCAGGAAACGCGTTAGAGGCTTGGCTGGTACCAGCCTGGGCAGGGCACAGGCCGTCAGCCTTCCCCAGCACTGCGAGCACTTGTCTTACAAAACGTAGGCAGTTGGTGGCATCCAGCACGGATGAGGTGCACGTGGCACAGCACCGGGCAGCTGAGCCCATTTAACACGTTTCACCTTCTGGCAGTGCCTCCCCTTCTCCATGGGCTGGGGACAATGAGCTCTGGACTCATCGCACTGAAGGTACACCAGAAGGATCCAGGCGTTGTGAAGCTGGATATGCACTAGTGATCGCACACACCTTACCTACATGGGAGGGAGTTCAAAACGCGGCTAGTAGGGTTTGGCCTGGGACAACCCGATTTTTCCTTTATGCACAATTCCTTTGGCCAACAAACCTACTTGTCTCATTCCCCATCAGTGTCCCCAGGCAAGATAACACACATTCAGTGGGGATGGCTGAGAAAAATAGGAGCTCTGGAACTAAAGAAGGACCAACTTGGTACTATGAACATCCTGCGAGGATGCCGAGTGTTGCTTCCAGTTGCCTTACAGCAGAGCTGTGGGAGCCCCACACCCTCCTCCCAGCCCAGCACTGGGGGCTGTAATTATTCCCAGCCAAGAACCACCATGGGCTTTTCAGCCCTGACGTACATGATATGGGTCCCATGGCCTTATAAAGGATTTTCACGCTCAGTCAGGGAATTTAGGCACCCCAGTAGTAACATCCCCCCAAACACACACCACTATTTTGGGAGCTTTCCTCTCTTTCTGCTTTATAGTCTGTAAACAGATCAGGCTTTTTTTTTTGTGACACAAAACCACAACTATTGGTGTGTGATAGAGGAGCTGCTCTCAGAACAAGCGTAACTCAGCCTAAAACGCAGTTTCAGTGACTTTCATCTATAAATCACGAGCTACCTTTTAGGTGGCAGGTAACTGTCACCCCTTCGACGCAGGGGACCGCGGCACGCAGAGATGCTCGCGCCACCGCCTGTCGGGACGGGCAGAGCTGGAACTCAGGTTTCCCACCTCTCAGGGCAACCACCTCCCGTTTGCTTTTCACTTTCTGCGGTCCCAAGTCATAAACAGAGGCGGTATTTTTGACAGGTCTTTCAAGCTCTTGCTGGGCTCGCTTTTTCCATTTAAGGTGTCATTGGCAGCAATTCACCCACCTCTAATTCAAACGAGGAGCTTGTTTGCTCCCTGCTCCCCACCGCCTCTGCGCTCGCGCGGAGCCCCAGCCCAACACTGCCCGCACCAGGGTGGGCTTCTGAGCGCTGGCAGCGACCCTGGCAGAAGAAACAGTGTTGGGATAAGGAGAGAGATGCTCACACTGAGATGTAGCCATGGCAACATGCTTTTGCAGAGCAGGAGGCATATCTGCCAAGGCTCAGAGATTTGCCATTTGATCGCATGGATTTCCATGCTCTGGATGCGATCACATCACACAAAATCCAGGTCAGGCTTGATGCCTTGAATAATTCTTTACCCTCAGGAGCACAGAACTGATGTAGGAAGCTGTGTCTCATGGAGGATATGGTAGGATTAAACAGATTATCTTTTTGGCCAAAAATAAAGGTGAGCTGTGCAAATGAAGAGACACCCAGTTCTGCTTTTATTGCACGGGAGGCAGTGGGGAAGCGGCAGAACCTCAGAGCTGTGCGTGGAAATCTGCATTTCCCGGGGAGGAGATAAAGCAAAAGTCTTTAGAGCCAGGGTACGATCCTTCTAACTAAAAATCCCATGCCGTCTTCCTTTTCATCTTGTCACTGATATCCAAGGATAGGAGTAACCGCATTTCCAAACTCACAACACTCACAGCATCAGTTTCCATCTTTTCACCCAGGGCTGCCTCTGAACAACCCATCTGGGCTGGGCAGGGGTTTGTCAAACCACCGGCGCAGACCTTCCCCCGGCCCCCAGCAATCACCAGCAGCCGCAGAGGTGACAGCCCCGGCAGCCCAGTGCCCACCCGGCGGCATCCTCACCCTGCACACAGACCCCCCCCGCAGCCCTCTGCAAAACCAGGGACCAGCAAAAGAGCAGAGCTACCAGGTGCCAGAGGAACAGTCTGCACCAGCACGTGTTGGGATGGCGAGGAGAATGTGAAGCCCTCATGAAGGCAAGGCAAAAGAGAGAGAGAGAAATGACAAACTCCGCAGGGCTTCAGGAGATTTGTGGCAAAGCCTGGGATGAAAACATTCTCTCTTGGGTTCTGCCACTGAACCAGACCTGCAGACTGGCAAGGGCTATATTTGCTCTGATATGTGCCTGTGCAAATCACGAAAGCCAGGTCTGAAGCCCAGAAAGAACAGGCAGCGTGAGAGCAAACAACACAGAGCAAGCGAGGGATGTGCTGAGCGCTTTGATCCAACCAAGTCTGCAAGAGCTGCTGCGAACTCCACGCATCATTTTGGGTCGGTGGAGAGAGAAGAGCGGGAAGGAAGGGCCAGAGCTCCACGTGGCATTGCTCAACCTTCTTTGCTCTGATCTAGTCTGCATCGCCTGATCCCGGGACAGGACAGGGATAGAAGAAACCACAGCTCCACAGAGTGGCTTTACACTGGCTGTGATGGTGTGTGCACTCCGCTCTCTATAGTGGGGAGGGAGGGTCCAGAGAAAAATATCAAGCCCAGGTGGAAAGAGAGGTCTCAGATGAGTCAGAACTCAGCTGTGTTGGAAAAAAAAAGAACCAAAGGCTTATTTCACATTTTGAAGATATTTTTCTCCCTTCTGTGCTAGCAAACCTGAAACCCCTAGAAATCTAGATGTTCTTCACCTGGCACCTTTCAAAGAGCGTACCCTTCCCTCGGTAGCTCCAGGGCTTTAACCTTTTGAAAACAACAGGTCCCGAGACCTTGGAAGGAAAAGCCAGTAAGGCAGAGATCATCCTCCGTTAGAGCAGGAACAGGGAGGGAGAGGGGATTTATCCCAGTGATACGAGTCTTTTGGAGAGGTTTAATTCACTCCCATGTCAGGTCCTTTCCTTCCCGCCCTCCCCACCCCCAGCTCCCTCTGAACCAGTCTTTCCGTCCCTTGCTTTTCACCTCTGTAGGTTTGAGCGTGAGATAAACATGCCCTAATTATTTTCCTCTTGCACAGCTGAGCCCTGCAGCCCTTCATTTCCTTACCTGAATGCTCTCGCTTCTAGTGCGTTATATACGACAAAGCCTTTCGAGTGTATTTGTTGTGCAGCAGAACTCAGGTGTCACACAAGCATCTCAAAACCCTCTTTTCCCCGGCACAGACTAATAAGGGACATGAATTACTCGGACTTCTTACAGTCCGGAGGGCCAAAAGAATAAGGGAGGGAAGAAACAGCGTCACAGATCCTCTTGCCTTCAGACAAATAGCACAGATACCTCTCTGGTTGGTAGAGATTAAAACTTGCCTTCAGTTTTGTGCTCAGTTTTGCAGAGGGAGATGAAGAGCTTGGTTGCATTGCAACTGCCTTAACGTACCCATAAGATCCTCCATCTCAGCAGGCACCTTCTCGGCAGCTTCTGCAAAGGGCAGGGAGCAGGGGGAACAGCCACTGCACCGTCTGTCCCATGGGGTCATCTTAGGAGAGGCTGGCTTCTGCTCCGAGCCGAGGCAAATCAGCACGGAGCTGGGCAGCGCGAGGGAAGCTGGTGCTTTTGCTGCATTCGCTACATCATTTCAGCACGCTTCTACGAGTGATGAGATCCGAAGTCTCCCATCATGACTGCTGCCTCATTGTACCAACCGCAGACCACAGCACAAAGCTCCACCAGGCAGATACCGTCCCCATTTTCACATACAAATACCAAGCGCAGCATCTAGATAGGAAGAGGCACTGGAGGTCAGCAGACATCCAAACCTTGCTTTATGCCGGTAAAGTATAATAGGAAAAATCATCACCTAGAATATCCACTTGAATACAGGTCTTTGAACCGTTTCTATATCAGTACTAGGTTCAGAGCACAAAAAAACGGGACATATTGGTCAACACAAAGTAACCCTCTTCCAAATTTTCAGACCCTCAGGAGCCCTCAATAGCAGGTAACTGCCTCGCCTGCTTACACCACGTAGGAAGGTGCCAACCTTTCACAGTGATTGCCCAAGTCCTCCCTTTTCCTTGCAGAGTCCTGTTTCAAGATGACTTCCTCACGAGGTCAAGACAGACAACCCCAAAAAGCATGGAGGCTGCAAAGATCCTGCATTAATAATGCTAATAATAGCGATATCACACCAGGGATGTTACCAACAGGTTAATTCTGTGACACAGACCAGGTGACAGAGGCCACCAGGTAGCTCAGCCATGGCCCCCGGTCTGGGACCACATTAGTGTGGAGAGCTGTGCTGGCATCAGGGCTGCGGGGCAACGCATCTCTCCTCTGCGGGAGGGAGCCGGTCAGCAGAGACGTGGAAGTCTACCGGCCACTGGCCCTACAACCCAGCCAGATGTTCAGCTGCTCCCCATCCTCTGACACAGCAGCGTGCAAACCTCTCATCCCCCAGTTCTGCTTCCAGAGCTCCCTTTCCGTGTCCTCTTTCTCCCAGCTCCGTGCAGATTTTGCAATGTGGCTTGTAAGATCAAAGAGGTTGGCTAGGCTTCAACCCAGCCCCCCTCTCTGCTTTGAACTTCTAATTATTTTGCTAATTCTGAGCCTAGTGCTAAGATGATCTGAGCACACCTAAAACCTTCCCCACAAAAAAAAAAAAAAATCAAGCTGCAAAATGTCTCCCAGGATCTAATCCCTGGTTAGAAATACTCTAACCTTTCCCAGTAACCAAGAGCAGAGCTTGTCTAGTCATTTGCAATTAAGTTCCTCAGCTAATGAAGCTGCTTTAAAAAAAAAAAAAAAAAAAAAAAGAAAAAACCCAGCAACCTCAGGTCAGTTTAATTAAGAGATGTTGTACCTTGCAGTCCCAGTGTATCTTGTGGCAAACAGCTGTGCGTGCTTTCAGCTTTGACAGCAGAAAAGGTGTGATTATTTATTTATTACATGAATGCGGAGAAGCTTCAGGAGTACGAGATGCCTATGCTGCAAGGGAGGTGGAAGTATAAAGAAAAGAAATGACATTCAGATGGAACCTGTAATTATAAGAGGAGACGTTGACCATATAAAATGCAATTTTGTAATGAATACTTATGCATTAGCTTTTCTTCGAGATTAAAAGTATACAATCGAATCAAGGCCAAAGTGGAGCTTGCCCTCAAGGAAAGACAGTTTTGAAGACAAATGCAATTATGCCTCTGCCATTTGCAATGCTACAGAAAGTGGCTGGGGAAACCTCATGAAAAAAGTCTTAGAGCAAAAACTATTTGGAAACGATTTTGCTCCTGATTTGAGCCTCTCCCTTCCCTTAACAAGGGCAGGGATCTTTGCTGCTAGCTACGGGTTCACATAAGCAGGATCTTGCCAGCTAACATCTGCTCCCGATGCGCGTTACCTATCTTAGATCAGCAAACAACCATCTTCCCTCTGCTTTTCTTTTGATTGAATAATGTTTATGCTGCAAGAACTAGATCTGATCTGCAAGAGCAAAATTTTAATTAAGTGCCTGGCCAGAAAAAAACACTAATTTTAGGAACTGGTCCATGGCACACTCCGATTTTCTTACGTTCTCCCATCCCTCTGCCCATGTCTCTGCACTGTGTTAGCCCACAGCGCTTCAGGACTCTGCCTGCTTGTACAGAGCTGCACGACGGGATCCCAAACTTCCCCAGCATCCATCAAGCCATTGGTACGTGTCAGCGGTGCCTGAAATGCTGATTCCCTGAGCTTGGTGCTCTTTACTCAACAAGCAAGGAATGACAAGGTGTTAAGCAACAGAAGTTGTATTTAAGCCTTTCTTTCTTTTTTAGCCAATTAGATCAATTTTACAATCTGCAGAAGACACCAAGGTTAGAGGGTAGCTGCCAGCACTGCTCAGGCACAGCTCATCTTGATCGGTTATTAAAATTCTGCTTGTTAGCTAGTGAGAAGAGACGCATCCAAAATGACCTCACGCTGCCGAGAAACCCATCGAATCATCTCCACGGCTGAATGGAGCATTTGCACAGAGTCTCCCCACTAAAAAAAACCCCCAAAACTCCCAAAATCAAAACATCCCAGCAAAACCCCCAAATATTTTCTAGATTATTCTATAGATTATCCATGTCCATAGTTAATGAAGGGGCACTGTTGGGTTGACAGCTACAGCCTTCCATGAGCAAACCCCAGATCCTCAGCAGGAGGCTCAGTCTGCAGCGAGCCATCACTGCCTGGCTGAGCCCGGGCTTCACGGCAGCACGCGCAGTGCCCGGCTCAAATAAGCCTCCCCAGAACAGCCGGTGCACACAACAACCCTGCAACAACAAAACCACAAGGGCATGAGGCTATGCACATCGGACTCATGCGATGGACTGACACTAATGACAAACCACCGAGCTGCACTCGAACGGTGGGAAAAAGCCCCGTATCACACCTCCGATCATCAGAACCTTCAACCCTGAGCCACCCTACAGCCTGAGAGCTCAGCAAAAACCCTAAAATTACCAGCCATCAAGGATGCACAAAGGGACTTGAGGGTAGGGAGGGGAGGAATTGCAGGGAGAAAACAGACTCCCAAAAACCAGCACATGGGGGTTGAGGGATGGAGGAAAAAATAGAATTTGGAGAGAAGAGAAGCAGCCAAATGTGGGAAAAAGGAGGGAAGGGTGGGGGGAAAAAAAGATCTCAAGAGCATCCACTTAAGCTTTGAATTGCCTGGCTTTGTCTCTGCTTCACACAATGGAAACGTACAGTAGCAACAGACAGATGCTGAGAGCTGGTTTGCTTCTCATCTGCAATTCCAAACACCCTGTCAGGAACAAATATTTGAAAAGACATCTATCCAACCATTAACGTATGTAGTGGGGCAATTTTTTTTTTTTTTTTTAAAAAAAGAAAAATAATTCTGCCTTCATCACAAAGATGATCATGCAGAGAGATGCCAACAGAACCACCGGAGGGATAAGCAAAGTTTCAGGTCTGTCTTTAGGGCTGAAGACAGCTTGCTATTGAGCTGAGAAGGTGCAGCTGGTTAAGTATTTGCAGTACAGGGGGGAAAAAAAAAAAAAAATCAGCTGTATTTTTAACTGATCATGTGCTTGCTTCTGTTTCGTAAGATTTATTCCCTCATTAATCACTGCCCTCCCTTCATTCATGTTAAATATAAAAATGATTAGGAAAGATCCTCATCATGGTTAAAAAAATAATTAGCTGCTACATCATGTTGCACACATTCAGACAGAAAGGAGTGATTAAATTAGGAATATTAAAACCCCATTAATCTGTGCTCAACTTAAGCTCTGCTTGTTCATCTCACTGTGGCACTTATTATTTCTGACACTGAAAGATATTTGAATTACTAGCTGAAACAAGGTCACTATCAGAAAGATGTCAGGTCAGCAATTAGTCAAAGGTGGGAGAAGCTACCAGAACTGAGCTGTGCTTGACATGCCGCAAACGTGTCAAGAACTCTTCCCTTCCCAGCAACACTCGGATGAGCGGGTCAGCACCGGGACCCCAACGGCACACGGCTGCCCATCAGCCCTGCTGTTGCCTACCTGCTTGTACCAGCCTGCCAAATCCTCCGTGCAACACCTTAACTCCTCAGGTTGCCCCAAATCCCTGTGCCCCAGCCTTCGGGAGAAAGGTTGGGGCAGAAGGTACAATCTGAAACCCGCGTCTGGAGCTGTGCATCCTCCCCGGGCTGGCCGAACGGCCGGCTCCGCCGCGGCGGTTTGCAGGGCAGCCCAGCAGCAGCTGCCTTCGGCACAAGGTCTGGCGGGGTAACGGGAAGGACAGAGCCAACGCAAGGAGAACGGAGCTTTAAATCTAAGCTAATAGCATTGATTTCAATGTAATTAACTAGCTTGTTCACCACTTGCACTAATGCCTGTGGGCAGGAGCACTTATTGTTCACATAACAAAGCACTCTCAGATGTTTTCTCCCTTTCAAGAAGCTAATAACCTCACTTCTGTTTTGGCTCACGAAGCAAAAGCAGCAAGCCCAGCATGAGAGAGATGGTGACAGATGCAACAGAAAGACCCAGAAAAAATTACTTCCTCTGGGGGAATGTGTGCAAGCACACAAGTATTTGATGGCAACACAAGAAGGTAGCCACAGATCCTTGTGTTTCATGGACTTGTATTTAAAGACTGGTTTGGAGGGAAGGCCACTGCACAGAACTGGCATTCACCGCGTTGCATGCACCATTTGCCTGTCGTCGTTGCCGAGTCGGGAGCATTACATGAGCAAGATCCCGCACGGACAGTTGGCACTGGCCCCAAGGTGAAGGTCTCCAGAGCTTCCAGTTCCCCATTTAAAGAGCAAAGAACCGTGTTTGCTCAGCGCCTGGGACAGGGCAGTCCGCATCTATCGCAGAACTGCGATAGCAGTAATTGCGAATTTTACCTTCAAACTCAAGAACGAAAAAAAGTAATGATTTTTTAATGGAATTACTGGCTAAAGTTTTTGGAGAGCCCCAGTAATGTTGTGTGGGAACCGTTAGACTACAACAGGAGGTCTTTGTCATTGCTGCAGGCCCCGTTTAGCCATTTCCATCATGCTGAGCAAAACCCTTTGAGATTTGCTGTTACTGGGAGCCAGGTGTTACCTGCCGCCACACACAGATAAGGGAAGATGCAGGCACAGGAGGACAAAAAGAAAGCTGACAAGTCAGTCACATCTTGCAGATGAGTTCCTGGGCTGCTTTTTCAGCCACAGGTGGACTCAGGTGCTTGGGGGTTGATACCTTTGATATATTTGCTATGCTTGCCCTCATTAAGGCGGGGGG
>NW_009212545.1:21610-51505 GCF_000690835.1 Fulmarus glacialis
GACAAAACCACCTCTGAGCCTCTTTAAAAAGGAAACAGATAATAAACCAGCTAACAAGCCTGCACTCTAATTGACAACACAGAAAGGAGGGAAAGATGCTGCATCTACGTGCAACTGCAGGAAGAACTTTAGGGAAGCAGTATATAATTAATCGAGTTGGGATTTCACTAAGATCCCCTGGTCTTATGAAAAATGCCATAAGACATTTAATGACCACAGGTGAGGAGAATCTTGGGTTTACATCTCATTTGAAACTGAGCATGCAGAATATAAAGTGATCCAACACCACCCCCAACCCCCCCACAAATTATTCTTTCCACTTTTCTGTTTGCCTTTGGACAACCCCGCAGCGCTCCCTCCATGAGCTGACCTCTTTTTGGGATGAACAAAACTGCACCTTGCGACCACTCCAGTAACTACTCAGGGGAAAAATTAGCTGAATATGAATCCCTCTACCATTTTGCTGCTACTTCCTTTTAGAAGAATGCAGCTGGGATGGGGAGAAAAGAAGAAAAAAAAAAAAAAAAAAAAGAAAGAGTCAAGCAAAACAAAAGTGTCTTTGCTAAAATATTTATTTAGTATCAGTACTTCAGGATATGTTTTGTTTAGGCAACAGCCACAACACACCAGTAAGACATCCTGACTTTACCCAGAGCAGGTGGGATTTTCAGCTAGGCACACTAGCAGCTTATTGCTACCCTTGAAGGCAAGCAGAGGTTTGCCATTGGCTTCACCAAGAAAAGAATTGAGCCAGCAAAGCGCTTTCAGAAATCCTCCCTACTAATAATAGTGTAGACACCACGGGACGGCGGAGTATTTAACAGGCAAGATCTGCCATATCTTTTACTTCATTTGAAATGATTTTGAGGCTCACCTACATGAAAAAGAAATCGTATGTGGCTATTACAGACCCATAGCAAAACTTAATCATTGACATCAGGGAGCTTTATTTAAGAAGTAAGGGAAACCAGGAGCAAACCCTGGGAACTCCCACTGAAATAGAGTGGCTGGTAAGCTGGGTGGCCAGCAGAAGCAGAGATCTGCTTGGTGACTGAACCTACTGTGCCAGGGTGTCCCTACCCTTCGCCCAGTGCAGTCTTGAAGACAGAGCCATGGCTACGTTTAAAAACGTATTTTCATCCTAAATGCTGTTTGGAGGTGAGGGAGCAGGACAGAGTGAATCTGTGGCGTTAGGTGTTCATTCATCTGGGACCTCTGTACTTGGGAATTTGGGTACTATGCTGTGTGCACATCGTTGCGCCTGTTGCATGATTAGTTAAGTTTTTTTTTTTTAAATACAAATATAATATCCTAAATACCAATAACGGGGAAGATTAGGAACATATCCAAATAATGGGAGTTATTTCAGCCACCAAGAAGTGAGCAAGCACTCCCCTGCCCCAAGTACTGTGGAATTAAGATGCTCATAAATCCTTGCCCAGCAAGCCCTGGAGAAATAAAAGAGGCTTTAAATATAAGCTACCCTACCACTTCATATAGCCAGGGGAGCAGCAGAACCGAGGGTAAGCAGAGATCAGCAGAGGAAAGGACAAACGTAATCGCTGGAGTCAAACAGAGAAAATTGCAGGTAAATACCCGCTAGATGGGATTCCAAAAACTTCCCCAAAGCCCGAGGTGGCTCCGCGGTTAACACCAGCTTGCTGCGGCTGCAGCCACGTGCGGCGAGGGAAGGGGACTGCTGACATGTAGGTCAAGCAGAGCTGTAAAAGGCATCGCTAAATGCACGATAGCTTGTTAACCGGAGCCATGCCATTGAGACTCCATTGCTGGATAAGCTTTTATACAGCTTTGACACTTAAAAATGGTGTTAGGAAATGCAGAGCTTGCCAGCTTTTAGGACTTCAGCCAGCACGATGAATGGCATTTGTAGTACCTCTTCCAACTTGCTGGCACAACATTTTGCCACACGTTCACACGTGCGTCCCGTGGCAGAGATGCACAGGCAGAAACCTGGACGAGAGGAGGCTCAAAATGACAGTTCTGGCAGGGAGGAAATTGGGCAGAGCTGGACTCATAAAAGGAAAAATAATTAAAAAAAAAAAAATCCCCCAACAGCTGCACCAGGGTAACTCATCCTTTTCCTTCCCAGTCCAGGTCTGTACCAACAGCGGTGGCTCCCATTTGCTGTCTCAGCAGCTCAGAGGGGGTATTTCAGGGCAGGGAAGGGCAATCCAAGAGCAGTCGCATCGCAAGAACTTCGTGTTGCCAGGGAAACAGCTTACTTGGTAATGGAAGCATCATTCTGGGGTTATTTTTTTCTCCTCATTGGTTTTGTATCCCCATAGCACCAGCTAACGTAATCAAGCCCCAGACAGCAGCGCACCAGCCACAGGATGTAAAGCAACCTGCGGCAAACCAGCAGAGCCCAGCACAGAGCAAGCACGGAGGTAAGGGTGCACACAGTGCTAGAGGCACCAGGCAGAGATGAGCAAGGTTTTGTCTTCAACACATGGAGAACTGCCTAACATTGCTATTAAATGAATCCTCATTAAGCAATAAATAAAACCAGGCTGTGCCTCCAATAACCAAGACACCAACTCCCAAACCCGCTCCTACAACCAAGTAAACCCCATGCCCTCTTCTCTTGCCAATCCATCGCCCCTGAAGGAAGGGGGAGGCCCTTCAGGACCCTTCCCAGCACCTCCCCATTCCTGTTCCCCATGCTAATAAAGACACTGGCACGTTCACACTGCTCTGAACGCCCTCCTCATGTTTAATCATGATGCTATTAGCTGTTATGGTTGCAAAGACCACATTAAAAGTGGAGAGCGAGTCTTGCAACGCTCGAGTGAGGGAGCAAATGGCACCCGCCGCCTCGGGCAGGATTTAATCAGATGCCCGGGGTGCTGTGCAGCGCAGAGAGGAGCCCGCACGCATCTCAGCAATTCAGCGCAAGCTCCCGCAGCTGCGACCTGGGCCAACATCCGAGAGAGACAGACAGCATTTATTTTCAGTTCACTAAAGATAGCACAAACCCTAAGAACTCAGCACTAAGCTTCAATAAAGGACAACCCAGTGCAAGAAGTCCTCTGCTGGGAGTTACCTGGGCTGGGAACTGCACAGTGCTGCATGAGCATGGGAAGACAAGCAGCATCTTCGTCTGAGTGAGCGGGGCTTGCTTAACTTACTCTGCTGGCAGGGCCTAAAAAAAGTATAATTTCTGCATTTCTCCTTGCTCCCAATCTGATCCCTGTAAAGTTTCCCATCCACTGGGCTGTAAGGAGCTCCTTACAGGGATGATATCCCACAGGGCAGAAACCAGCCAGCCCCTTGGTGATCCGAGTGCTCCAAACTTTCTTGGGCACGCATGTGATCAAGCAGTGACCCTCAGATAAAAAAAAATACCTGGGAAGACAAGAGAATAGGTAAAATTCACCAATGCTTTCTAACGTCTTCCTTGGTGGAGAACATCTCCCAGTTAATATGATGCACAACAAGAGGAAAGCTAATCCCATAGGAGATCCCTTCAAAAGCAAACTCCGGACACGGTACGTGCTGCCGGCCCCCATTCCCAGCACAGGGACCGACTGGGGAGGCTGCTGCAATCAGAAACTTTCAGTTTTAATGATTCTGAAATTGTCAGTCTGGGGATTGTTTAAACTGGAGTTATTTTTCACGTGGGTCAAGATTTGGGGGATTTCCAGAGCATTTCAGTTGAGGTTTCTCTAAGCAAACAAGAGACGGAAAAGTTTTACAAGCTCATCTTGTCACTCCTACAAGTAGGTAGAGGAGCCACGGCTGTAGCAGTACTTGGCCCAATTCAGTCCCAAACTGCCCCAGCCACCCCCCGCCTCCCCCCCGAGCCTCCGCAGAGCACCCTGCGGGGAGGGAGCTGGATGCGACCTGAGGCAGCAGAGGGGTTGCTGCTCCCCGAAGGCTTGCAGAGCTGGAGGTCTGCAAGCGGTGGCACAGGGCTGCGTTATGCACCAGCCCCCGGCTGTTTTCAGGTCACCAAATGGCTCCGGTTTCCTTGGAGGGAGGAGGAGGAGAAGACAGGCAGGGATGGAGGAGAAATTTTGAGCTTTCTTGCTACCTTTAAGTTATGCAAAATGATTTCTCATGGCTAATTTCAACGCAGTCAGCTCCTCGGGTGAAGTGGCTCAGACCACGAGGAGCCACACCAGCGGGGTGATTACAGGCGTTCCTCCAATTTCGGGGCAGCTCAGGAGCTTGCGATTACCGAAGTGACAAAGCTTTGGTGTTTCCATCCCCCCAGGCGCACCAGAAACAGCTCGCTGCAGGGCCCCCGGGAAGGAGCCGCTGTGCAGGGGTGACCACATCCTGGCGGTGCAGAGCCCAGCACCGCTCAGAGCTGTGACAACAGGAAGGGAACGGGGGTGCGCGGCCAAGCCACCCCCAGCACCGCGGGACGGGGCAAGGAGAGGATGGAGAGCAAGAGTTATAAAGCCTCCCCAAGGAAAAACCACCCTTCGGGGTCCTTTCAACCCCAGCGCGGGGCAAGTAGCACGAACAGGCTCAGCCCGCTCCTCGCCAGCTCCATCCCTTCGTGCAATCAACCGTGTAAAACTCGCGCTGTTGACGTGGCTCAAGTTCTCTACCCAGGCTCCCGCAGACGTCCCAGCAAAGCCCAAACAGCGCAAATCTGCCCTGCCACGACAGCAAAGTAATTTTCCCTCCCTAATGTGTTTTATTACCCAACAGACGGAAACCTATAATTTTGGAAATGGAATTACACTTTCTTGAATATTAAGAGAAAAAGTTATTCCCTTCGCTGAGCCGCATTAATAACATCCCTGGTTTACAGCTCGCAGGGAGGGAACAAACTGAACTTTCTTGTGGTGACTTTCAGTTCTGGAGCCGAGGCCAGTGTTGATCTGCTACTCGCAGCGAGAGCGAGCGGCTTGGGGAGGCTGCAAACACCCAGAGAGGAGGCACCCGAGGCACTTGGAAAAAGTCAGATTTTTAGATGCAAGGCGGAAACTGGAGAATAATCTTTTGAACCAATGGCATCAGGACACTTGTACCCAAGGACTCTGGTCACAGATTCCACTTTTAAAGAAGCAAGTGAACAAACAGAAAAAAACTCCACCTTATCTTCCCAATGCAATTTTGAGTGTTTACCAAGGGAAGAGGGTCTTTGTCTTTACTCGTTGCAAGAACTTCTACCAGGCAAAGGGGTAGTGTAAAAAGGATGTTTCTTGCAACAGGGACCAACCCCCCCCGCCAAACATATGTGTGTATATATATTTTTTTCTTTTTTTTGAATGAAGTATCCCAACCCAAACCACTGCCAGCATTTCAGCTTGATTTCAAAGAACCTCATACCTCTGCCGTCTGGCAGAGGAGGCGACTCGCCACGTCTCATCAAGGAAATTGGGCCTTCAGACAGAGGTCTTGATCTTCTTTTTTCTTTCCTTTCCCCCCCCCCCCCCCCTCTTGCAGAGGAGGCGACTCGCCACGTCTCATCAAGGAAATTGGGCCTTCAGACAGAGGTCTTGATCTTCTTTTTTCTTTCCTTTCCCCCCCCCCCCCCCCTCTTATTTCCCTAAGGCCCAAATTTCTTAAATCACGACTTTTATTAACCCCAGCATGGTGCGGATCACAGCCATAATTCTTTTTCCCCCACCTTCCCACCACAAATCCATTCAAAGTGAGTGACATTTGCAAAGTGTATTTTCACGGCCCTCCGTAATCCCTTCAGAATATTAAGACTGCATTACTTTGTCTTTGGTTACATTAACTTCAATTTTCCTTATGAGTAAGTATTTGGCTAAAAATTAATATAGTGAAGTTGAAAAGAATCTTATGATAGGAAAAAGACTAATTTCATCTCTGGCTGCTCAGATACCAGAGTACACTGGGGTTAATGTAATTAACTTACAATTTTAGCCTAGGTTGTGTACATACACTGAATCTCCCTGCTGGAAACAAGATTAGATTTTATTACACTATATATCCTGGTTATCTTCACCATGCCTCCAATATTACTTCCCTCAATGACTTCAAGGCTCTCTGCTGCAATGAAAATGCAGAACCATCTGGTATTGAGCCCATGCAGTTTATTTAAGGATTTAATTAAATGCTCTAAATGGAGAGCTTCTTTGAATTAACATTTTAAATGTGACTTATTGCAGGTTTAATATTGTCTTAATGCCAACCTGGGAAACTCCATAGCCAAGTTGTTGACGTTTAAATTGAATTCATTTGGGTGGCTCCAGGGGGACTCATTAATTAATCTAAACAACTAATGGGGATTGGTTCTGACTTTTGATGAAGATTATTTACAGAGACAATTTGCAGTGAATAAAGAGTCACAGTAGGCAAATGTTTAATTGAATTTAAAAAAAAAAAAAAAAGGACATCTCATTGTGTTCAATATCAAGGATGCATCTTGCAAGTAAGCTTTGAAATACCAAGAAAGGGACAATTGCTTGAAGCTTCCTAGCTGCACACTAATAACAAAGAGAATGGGTAATTACATTTGCCTGTGTAATTTGCAGCTTGTAAGAGGACAACAGGTCTGTCTGGCTTACAGTACACATAGAAAGACTGCAACAGGAAATATTCTGTATTATGAGGACAAGTTGCCCCACTCACTTTTACTCACATACCAGAAAATGGCATTTTTCAGCCAATCATCAGCTGGAAAAACAGAGCCGACTCCTCTTGCAAAAACCCAGAACAACTGCAATAAGCTCAGCAGAGCTGCTTTAATTTACAACAACTTAACCTATAACATCCAATCTTCTTTTATTCTTTGATTATATCAACTTTGGAATCAGTTATTTGCACCACGAGCCCTGCAAGCACTAACACCTGGTTATGTGGTTAGTTTTCAGTAAGCCACAGTAGCAAAACAATACCTGCTTCCCTGTGTTTCTGCACTCATTAAAGCAAATCATCCTTTAGCATTTTTCCACTGTTATTATCATTATCGCATCTCATCTTGAAGTTTCCCGTAACACCAAGGCAAGAAAACGCGGTGTACTACACGCTGCGCACACTTGCATTCCCAGGGAAGCGCAGCTCCTGCCCTGCAACCCCAGCTCCTGAGGGCACAAACGCCTCTAAATACCTGTGATTTCAAGCACGAATTTGTGAAGAGCAGTTGTGTGTTTAACACAAAGCACACGTGTTACTGGCGAGCATCCCACGAAAGCACAGCAGACCAAGGAGTGAGACAGAGGGGCAGATCACGGGGTAGAGGTGTCAGCAGCAGGTTGGGGCTCTCTTGCCTGACGCACCCTCTCCTGTGTGATTTGTGGTTTGCTTCGTATGGATCGTCCTTAACCCAAAGCCAAACTGATTTTAGATTTAAAAGCACAGCGTTGAAGGGCAGGAGAGGTGAAGGACAGAAGAAAAAAGGAGGACACTGAGAGGAAAAAACAACATCAAATGCCACAAGGGCTACACTTCTACAGTGTGGCCATTAACCGTGCAGGGAAGTTTGATGGAGAAATCATCCAGCATCTTAAACACTCACATAATTGGGAAACACATTAACTACCAAAGATGCCCAGTGGAGACGGGAGCAGCACCCACTGACCCTTCCCTTCACAGCAACGTGACTGCCTCTCCCTCCAAGGGGTACCATTGCTTGGGAGACTTACGCTCCTGGTCTGCTTCAATCCAGACACGAAGGACCTTGGCCGTGGTCAGGTCTCTCAGGGAGCCTCATTCACACAGACAGGCCACATCTCACAGCGGGCTCCTAAAAGCCTTTAGCGGGCAGTGGCCATTGAATGCTACTGATTTTATCACCCACACGAGTCAATCCAAGCGTTCGATGTTTGAACTCCACCGTGCTGTGTCCAGCTCTAACAACCAACCGCATGTCCGTAAGCACACTCCTTTTCTCCACCATTGGGGTATGGCAGGGGTCCTGCTCCATGCTAGCATTGCCCAGCCGGTTAAACCACCTCCAAGGACTGTTATGGGGGGTGCAAACAAGGCAAAACCACTGTGAACATGCTTCACCCCATGCCAAAGGCAAGGCTGAACCCAGGCTGGGCTCACGGTGCTGAGTAGGGTTGTACCAGGCAAAGCCATCGTCTTCCCCACATGCCCCGGTCTGCGTTGCACGAGCCCAGCCAGAGCCCAAGGCTGAGCCCACACCGTCCTCTGATCTATGTCAGATTTGCATTTTATTTTCAGTAATATCACAACCTGTCTTGTCTAAATCGAAGGGGTTCCAAACTTCTTTTCTTTCCAAGGCTGGACACATCCTGCATGCTAAATTAGGAGGCAATTGAGGGGGAGGGTACATTAAGAAAATGCACATAGCCATTAAGCCAGGGAGACTAAAGCATCCTGCCTCGATCGGCACTGCTGGATACTGCCTAGAGCATCGCCGGCTGCTCTCAGATACCTATAGCAGAGCTCTTTTATGCAAACACCTCCAGTAACAGCTTTTGTGGATCTGACAGAGTGGTTAAAAATTAGACATTCAGTGGGTATCCAGTGGAGAGACATTGTACAGCACATCTGAAGAGGGGAGTCACACTCGGAAAGGAAATTCTGAATCGTTTGAAGAGGAAAAGCTGCTCAGGCAGGCGGGATGGATCCCGACGGCAGATCAAGCCACGCTGTGAGCATCGCCTGTATCGTCCCTCCCCATCTTCCCAGGGATCCCAGCTCCCACAAATGCAGATTCACAGGCAGAAGACAGTCACGTCCCAAAAGAAGCAACCGAGGCAGATATTCACTGCACGTGGCAGGAGGGAGGGATTATGGTGTTTTCCCATCAACTCTCAAAATTTCCTACAGAAGCTCCTCTGCCTTTTTTTTTTTTTTTTTTTTTAAATCACCAACATCACCAACTCGCTCAGGGCTCTCTAAAGGTGGTGTAGCTGTTTAATGTCTTTTATTTTCCCCAGGATTGCTCGCTCTCAGTGTGAAAAGTGTCAGTTATTTTGGGAAACCTGAAATCAAGCGGGCGAGCGAAGGAATTATTCATGAGGACACCATCAGGAGGAAGGTTACCTCCTTCACCCTGACGGGAGGCCGATAGCTCAGCCATTGTTTCAGGCTCAAAATGAAGAGGCAAAAGTTTCTGCCCCCTTGAACCTGGATGAGGCGTCAGGAACTGAAATTATAGGGAAAGGCACAGCTGGTCCCTCAGCGGAGCAGCGAGGGGAGCTATGGCAGCACTTGAGGCTCCTCCCAGCCCTGTGCATCTAAGTCTTAGTAAAAATCAAGCACACGTTGCAATATCCATTTGAGCATCCACAAGGGCACAAAGCTGGTGCTTGCCTAGTCTGCAGGGCTGTGTCCTGCTTTAAATGCCTGCCCTCCCTCCCATTTCACCCCAGGGAACTGAGGTTTCCCTCATGCTGATGAGATGGAGAAGTGTGACTTAAAGCAATTCTTGTCTTCTAAAGCTTCTCTTAGATGCAATGCTATTTTTCTACTTGGAGCAACCGACCCGGTCTGCACCTGCCTGTGAAAATGGCACGCGTTACAGATAACCTTCTCAATAGAAAACGCTAAGTTTGACACTCATGGGGCAGACGCAAGAGCTTTGTTAACAACTTCTCTTTCCAAGGCCTTTAAGAAAACAGTCCTTTAGCAGCACCGACTCACCTCAGCTCTTTCCGTGCACAAAAGCTACACTAATAGCCGTTAAACCATCATTTCTGGCTTGCAGCACTGACAAACCAGAGGGTTTGGCTCGATCCGTGATAGCAAGGGCAAGGAACGGCAGAGAAGTCATCTACCCAGTGGAGGCTGCTGGCTGTAGAGGGGTCACTGGAGTGAACAAAACATTACCTGGGCAAAAACCCAAAGGTTTGGGTTTGTTTGGTTGTTTTTTTGTTTTTTTTTAACCGAAATCCTGGAGCTGCTGGGGCAGTCTGTGCTTCAGTAATGATTTCTGATGTTCACTGCATTTTCTTTTGAAACACCTTGCTGCTGTAGGGAATACCAGATGCTCTAGCTATGCTGCTATTGCCTAGGGACAGCCTTCAGATATTTTGTCTGATTTTTCTACTTCATCTATCATCAAATCAAAATATCTTATCCAAACTTCCATGGTCTCCTGTGGGCTTTGGTACCAACTATTAAAAGTGCCTGCTAAGGGGTAACCACACTGTTCCTGCCCAGGGCAGGAACCAAATAGCCAGGATGGAGAACTGACAGATTTGGGACTGCCATTTGAGTTACTGCAAAATACATATCTAAATAATATACATATATATTTCATATGTATAAATATATCAAGAATGTATATACACGCACACAAACTTCTTAAAAAAAGGAAAATCTCCCCCAGTGATGCTATGAAAAACCCTAGTACGCAGCCTATTTGAGTTGAAGGCTGGTCAAACACAAACACATGTGTAGAAACAAATTTTGACAGAACAGCAAAAGGGCCTTCTAGGGAAGCAGAGCTGATTAAAACCAGCAAACTAAATTTGGAAGCGAGGTGATAGAAACTGGCACACAAAGATGCATTTTCTTTCTTTTTCTCATTTACACTCCTCTGTTATAAATAAGGCTGTTCTGAGAAAAAAAATTAAAGTTGTTATGTTGAAATGTTGGATGGCAAAGCCATCACCTCTGTCACTGTTTGGATTAAAATGCATCTTTCCACATCCCACATGCAAATGGAATATAAACAGTAAAAATGGAACATTTAAACAAATATTTGTAAGGCGTTTTTTTTTGTTTTTAAGTACTTGTCCTACTCCGAACAGAATCCACAGACCACACAAAGGGTCGTAAAATACCACTCCTTTGCTCCCTTACAAAAAGGAGCAGGAACACATGCATTACCAAAGGAGATCTGGGTAAGTGCAGGAGAACTTCAGGCGTACAGGCAAGATTTACACTGTCAGAGGCAAACGTCAAACCAAGATGCCTATATCCATTTTCATATCTGGCACCAAACAGCTACACAAAGAGCCTGCAACAGAGTGTGATCCTGAACCTGAGTTTTAAGTACTGGGCTTCATATCTAGGACCAGTGCCAAAAACATCACCCCAGTCTGGCCACCTCTGCCATAGTTCATCTCAGCAATGATAAAGACTAACTTTTGCCATCCAGGGTGCACATCTTTCTGTTGTAAAGCAGAAGACATCAACACAATCGGTGTTAAGAAACATGATATAGTTTTGGATTAAACAAAGCTAAAAGACTGACCTTCTGTCTGTCACCAAGATCTTGATCGTCTTTGGTATTAAATTCACAGGCAGAAGCTTCCATGTCCTGGGGAAAAAAAGAAAAAATTGAATTTGTATTATTCCCAAATTTTATACCCATGTTTGTTCCAACAGTATTTACACTACACAGTGCACAGAAAGATAGCTTCAACTTTGTGCTCAGCGTTTCTGGTAGCTCAAGTGCAAGAGGGACCAGAAATGAAGAAATAAAAGTTTCCAGTTTCTCAGCACTGATACAGATATATGGCAAAAGACAGCCAACCCGTTCTTGGGGACCAAAATAGTTGGAAACACATAGAAAAAGCCTTAAAAAAAAAAAAAAAAAGAAAAAAAATTCTTTTCCTGCCTAAACTTCCTCTTTTTAAAAAAAAAAAATTTGAGATGTCTGCCACCTCTGTAGCAAGAAGTGGGACAATTTTTCCAAAGACTTTTAAAATCTGACAATTCATCAAAACTTGAGCAGCTGATAACAGCTAAGGATGCCCTGCAGTTCTGCAGCCTCTCTTCCCCCAAAAGCTTCCCCCTCGCCCTATCCTGCTGGTGCCAATATGTCTATTTTAGAGCAGTGCAAATACAGACAGAAAGAGCTGTTTTGTCCGAAGACCCCCGGCAGGTAACGGCGGACTCGAGAGCAGAGCCCAGAGCTGCAGAAAAGCCGCCCCATCTCTGCTAGAAAATCCTTGAAGCTCTGAGGAAAAGCCAAAGGTGACAGCAGGAAGGCTCCAGAAAAGGCATGGGGAATTGGGTCCGCTACAGCAACAATATCTCTGTAAATTGTTCTCCCGGTGAAAAGCCAGTATGGTGCTAAAAACCACAGAGTTTTACATTGTTACCTAGAGCATGAAATAACGTCCCCGGTGAGGGCTGCAGGCTCGTAAAGCATAACGGAGAGTCATGAATGGGATTTCCAAAGGTACCCGAATGCTTTTCAATAAGGCTGAATTCCTAAATTATTGAGGCACTTTAGAAAAATCCCACTTCATAGAAGTAAACCCACAAGATATCAGTATCTCCATCAGTCCTCCTGGACTTTGTGGTTGCAGAATAAACACCCTAACAAAACATCAGCGGGTAAATTATTGTGTGATTGCTGATGCCTGAGGATAATGTCAGGAGGGTGGCCAGGCTCTCCTCACTTAAATCTTCATTTTGCCTTTGAAAATATCAACAAGCTGGTCTGGAGTCAGCTTAGCTTCCTCAAAATTTGCTCATATTTGTAATGCTCATATTTGTTAGACATATTCCTCGGTCAGAGCAGGAAAAGCTACTAAGAGTACACGAGGCAGGCTTTCAAAAATAACAAATCTGTCAAAAATATTGTTTCTACAGTGTGCACATGTTTTCCTTCACTGTGCATGTGGATGGACATCTATTCTGCAGGCAGTCCGTACAGACTGCAGCAGGAGGCACCCGCACACGTTCAGGGTTTGTGCAGAGGATTTCCCTTTGACCTCCTGGCAAATAAAGTTTAATATGATGGAAGATATCCCTTAGCTATTTATATTCAGATATCTGACAGCGAGAGAATTACTACATGCCAAGTGAGACACCTTAAATACCAGATTAACACACAAGCAACAAAACCTCTGAATTAGATGCCAGGTGTAAGAGACGGGGCTGGCTCAGCTCTGCCTTGGCCAAAAGCTAGGAAATCCAGACCAGAAAGTCCTGTTTCATGCACATGAGAACTGGTAAAACCAGGTCCGTGCTTTTGTTGTTTAGTAAGTAAATTATCACCCCTCCTTTTTCAGCCTTCTGTGCCGAACTACCCGGGGCGGCAGATTAAGGGAAAGGGAACATGCAAAGTGGAAAGTCATCAGCATTTGTTTCCGGAGAAGACAACTGAAAGATGGGAAGGCGGAATTAGAAAGACGCAGCTCTGAGACACAAAGCATACCAAGACAAATGCCCATTACCCAGCACAATGTTCTACTACTTTCTTAGCAACACGCGTCACTTGGATTAATTTTCTGAAAGAAAACAGACTGTCTCAACAGCGGCCTGATGGTCTCAGCAATTCGCTTTACAATCACTCACTAAACTACCTTGATTTAATTATTCAAGAAGAATCTCACTGCCACTGATAACTACTTAATTAAAAACACAACTTTAGAGCAATAAGAGAGTCACATTATATTGCATTTGAAATAGATTTCTTGCTGAAAACATGCGCAGTTCATTTTAACCGGCTTAATGTGCCAATATATTTAGAGTCCCAAGGATTTTAAGAACAGCTCGAGCAACAGTGATCATCCAGGGGCTGCAAACAACACTCATAAGCTTGTTCTCATTCAGAGCAATTCCAGTAAAATCAAATTAAGAAAAGCGTCACTGCAACAGAGCTAGTCTAGAGCATAAGCAAACTTCACGCTCAGAAAAGTCAGAAGCTGAGAGATGAGGACAAGCGCTTACCCTGCTCGCAGTCCTGCCTTCCCGAGCACCGCCTGCCCCTTCTGCCCGTGCGAGAGGTCCTTTGCATTCCCACCCAGGACCCACCAGCAGAGGAGGACCCGCCCTCGTCCCAGCTGGGGCAAATGCAGGTGATTTCACCTCTCACCCCCTGCTGTGACCTGCCCTTTCTCTCTGGTATTGCTCTGTTACAGGCCAAAAATGGAAAACTCGTGCTTGTTCTGTAAAAACGCCCTTGGCCCTGACGACCCTTCGGCGCTACCTTCAGCTCAAAGCGTTGCAAAGGCACGAGCATCAGGTGCCCAGGCTGTCGGGCTGCCATGCCCGGACCTCAGTCCTGACAGCCCCCGGGATCTGCCCCAGCAGGATCGTCTGCCTCCGCCCCGGGCTGGGTGCGTGGGGGCACGTCCAGCCCTTTCCTCCGTGCCCCCCGTGCCCGCATGGTGGGAGCAGCTCAGATCCTCCAGGTTGGAGATCGCTGGCTGAGGGCAACGGCCTGAAAGCAATTCCCATTTTTTATGAATCTTAGCATTTTAATGGGTATCAAGTATGGGTATCACCTGATCCTTGCAAGAGTGAAGAGCAGTCTTTGATAACTTGGGGGTTTTTAACCTGTGACAGAAGGGGTTGTGAATTAATTGGCTCGATCGCTGCTGTGATAGAGATGGAGACAGCCTTTGGGGGAAAGAGCTGTTAGTTGCTCATGGCGAGAGGGACCGGGTGCGAGCAGGGGTAACTGCACCGCCAGGCTGACTCTGCAGCGCTTCCCCAGAGCACCGGCTAGATTTAGACTCTGCCCAGTGATGTAAGAAAGCCTCCCAAATTACTAGCATGCCATTTCCTATTTAGCTATTTAAAACATCTCTCCTTCCCCTTAACTAGGAGGTGCTGGCTCCTTTGGTTTTAATACATTTTCAGTACAGCTGAAACTATATCTGTATTTATGTATGAAAAAATTAAATGACTGCCTTCTTGAATATTATCTTCCCGGTTTATTGTGTGCCCTCTCTCCCCTTCTCTTCCCGGAGAGACCAACCATCACATGAAAATGCTTTTCATCATCTGCAAAATTTGATGCCCAAAATAGCCCCACGGTTGCCCTAGCAACTAGCATTTATTCCCCCTCCCCCCAGCATCCCCCCCTTTGCATATTGCTGCATATTTCTATCATCTCTTTCCAGGCACAGTTCATAAACACGGCTGCATAATAAAGAATGTTATCACCAATGACTTACAGCCCAGCTGCTGCAAATAAGATATGAAGTGGCAGGGAAATACAATTTCATGCAGCTAGGACAACAGATTGATTGGGTGCCCTTCAAATTTGATGCCACTTCTTTAAGTCTGTCCAAATTAAAAAAAAAAAAAAAAAAAAGTTAGTTTCTCCACCTCCACATCTTTCCATGGTAGCCACAGACAATAAAAGTGGGAGATAATTCACTAGGACACTCATTATGTCTGCAGCAACCTTGCCCTGAGAGATTGACAATTTAAAGAGATGTGCTTCTTTTCCCTGCCACCTCCTCTACTTTTTCCCCAGCCACCCTTCTTCATCAAAAGTCTTATTCCTCCAGTTTTGTTGCCTGTTTAATTTAATTATCTTCCCTTTCAAATCAGTATTTCTGGTCAGATTACTAGCCAGAAGGTTGTTATAGAGACAAGCAAACCCCTTAATTTCATTCCCACCATCTCCAAAATTTTATCCTTATTTTTATTCAGTTTTGGTAGAACAATATGAAAAGCCTGCCTCCCCTAACATTTCTATCAAAGAACACCCCAGCAAGGACAAAAAGAGGTGTGCTTTTAAATTCTTCTCCCCCCCGTCATTTCTGATGGGTTGACTTTCAAGGATATGGAGATCTGCTTTGGAGGCTGATCTGAACGTGCAGAGATCACCTTGTGATCTTGTACCAAAGTGCAATACAAACGACAAGGACCAGCCGCTACCAGACGGACCGTGCTGACGCACACAGGGTGCTCCTGCCTGTAGGAGAGAGAACACCTCTGGGTGCAGGCAGAGACAACCCCCGCACACTGCTGCAGTCCAGGGTTCCTCTCCCATATTCACCTCTCCTTTCTGTCCCCTTCCTCCCCTCTCCGTTGCTGGTAGTGGTTTACTGCATTCTTCTTCTACACCCTTAACGTGTTGCCCACGGCAGGCTTGCGGTGCCTGTCTCTTTGAGACACTGTTCCTTCCTTCCTCCCTCTCGGGCACAAACTGCCTTGCCCGTGGCATTCCACGTGGGCTGTTCCTTCGCATGGAATGATGCATGACCCCAAGGATGGGGTCATTCTGTAACGAGAATCTTGGCACTGACCTCAGACACTGCAACTGCCAGGGGAAGAGCAAGACACAAGACGTGTAATGGGTGCACAGAAACCTCACTGCTTGGAAATTTGCAGAAAAGGAAAATCTGGTTTATTCCCATTTAACAAAGAGAAGAGAGAGACCCATCGTATGCGTTGTGCAGCCTCTGGCTCCAAATCATCTCCAGGATCAGTTAACCTAATCAATCACATTCAACCTAATCAACAGAGGGAGGAAATCACTCCTTGCAAAAGCTGTTCTCCTAGTGCTCAACAGCAGCAGCAACAAGCCCAAAATCTCCCAAAGAGTCCTGAACTAACACATGCATCTGGAGACAACACAAGGTGGTCATCTCTTCGGCATCTCCAGTGAGCATTTCTCATTGCCAGAGATCACCGCTGCCAGGCTGACCTGCAGCCACCTCCTCCTGCCCAAGAGCCCGACGACATGGGGATGGGTTGCTCCGTGGTCTGGTTATATTCGGTGTGTGACCTGCAAGATCCCGCTGCCTCTCAGTGCCTCCTTTCCCATCGGTACATTGCAATAATGAATCTAAAACAAGGTTTCAAATACAAACAGCTCTGATTTGTTCAATGAACTGGATCTGAATTCTGGCAGTTTGCACTCATTGGTCCTAGGATGTTGTTGTGCTTAAACGTGTAGGACGTGTGCCAGCTCTTCAGATGGAAAACATGAAAGCAGTTCAGAATAGGATCATTATTAAAATGAGAGATGAGGTTTTAAACCCAAAACTGCAGATCAGGAAACTTAAAACCATTTTCTATCTTGAAATATGTTCAATGATGGAAAACTGAAGTCAGCATTGAAGCAGCATCCATGGGTCACACAAAAGAGTGTGTTTAGAAGTAGTATTAGAAGATACCACAGCAAAGTTGGTGGATTTTTTTTCTTTTTTTCTTTTTTTTTTTGGTGGCACTTCTAATAGGAAAAAAGTAGAGATGAGGAGAAGCAGAAAATGTGTAATATGAGAAGGAAAGACTTTTACAAACTAATTTCTACCATCTCCTTTGAGGCATGAGGAGTTCTTTAATCTACGAAGGGTCATTTCTGTGTCATTTTTCTGCCCTAAGTGGAGGCGAAGTTCAAGAGGACCGTGTTTCTTTTAATTTCCTTTGGATACAAGCACTTGGATACAGAATCCCATTTATCTTTCTTGACTCAAGTAAATAAATTAAAAAAAAAAACCTTAGTGTGTCCTATAAATACCCCATAATATACAGGAGCCAACATCACTTTTTTTTTTTTTTTTTTGCACCTAAAACCTTAAACCTACTGACACCATAAAACATTGGCATTCCCCATCCCATGATTGTTTCCCATAATCTAGGAGAACATTAAAGAGAGAAAAATTGTGCTGAAAAATGACATCTTATCTATTTCCTTCCTTCCTACCAGCACTCCATGTTTTTGTCATTGCAGGTCAGACACCTGCTCCCCACGTTATAATCTGTGGAAGTGATAAATGCTCGTAGGCAGTGATTACGAGTGGCCGTATTCACTCGGTGTCAATCTGGAAACCGGCACATTCGCTCAGTTGCCATTCTTTGTCCTGCCAACACGGCCAAAAAGGGAGGAAAAAAGGGAAAAAAGGGAACTGACAATTTTTCTCTTCTTCCTGCTTGTCCCCAGAGGGGAGAGATACTGCCAGGCCCAGATCTATATAAACCCCCGTGTTGGAGGGGGGATATGGCAACTATGAGCATTCTTATAAGCTCTTACGAGCCTGGGGGTTGAGGAGGATAATTTACATGAGCTGGGATCTCCTGGAGTTGACCATGACCTCCACGCGGCTATGGATGTATTTAACATGGCAAGACAGATGCGCAACGAGCCAAATTGCAACATAACCTGGCAAAGCCCAGTTTAATCATTGTTGCACCAGCAGCTCATCGATTGACCTTTCCTGCTGCTGGGCTGTATCACGTCCTCATTTAGGCAGACCTCGGGCCACCCCAGGAGGGTTGATCAGGTCAAGGAAGAGTCGTCTCGTTTGGCTTTTCCCTGCCCCATCATAGCAAGGTATGGCCGTATCCTGCTTCCAAAGGAGTGGCTGCAGCGAATGCATTGAACGTTCCCTCTGGAACAGGCACAGCTCTGATATTCTGCACTTTCTGGTCTTGCCATAGATCTTCGTCCTTCCTTTCAGGGCTCCTTTTGATGACTGAATCTGTCAGTGGCCGTTGAAATCTGTGCTATGCCACAGGGGCTCTACCCTGCACATCCCCTGTAGTGCTCTTGTTCAGCCCTAAACCACAAAGTATTTTACAGGCACCTCTGGAGGTACCTGGTGAGCCTCTCCCCGGGAAAGGGAGCCCTGCAGTCACTGTCCATAAAGCAGATGCCTTTATTTTTACCGCTCTCCAACATCTTCCCCTACACCCCATGTACTGCTCCCAAGCAGTACTAATGCGTTCATATTTTCTCTATTGAATTACACCAGGAGAGCGGCAGGGTCACAGCAAGGCTCGGAGCTGGGACAGGGACCAGACTCCCACACACAGCTGTAACCCCCGTGTGACGCCCTCCTTTCTGGCAACGCTCTGCATCAACCCCAGCTCACCGTGCAAAGCCTGGGGCAACACCACGCTTCCAGAAAACACGGTGCTGGGGCTGATGACAGCGCAGGGACAGCCAAAGTCAGCACTTTGGGGAGGGAATGCTCTCTTATTCTATTTATTTCCAGCCACAATATTCCAAGTGAAAAAGCTGTTATACAGGGGCAGCTGTAGGATCTGCAGTCTTGCAGGCCATGGAGGAAACCAAAATGAAAAGCCACGTTCCTGCCCAAGCTAGAGTGATCACAGGCAAGTTGTGTCAGACCCTCCCTTTGTAAAGGCACACTTAGGAACAGAGAAGAAATAAGAGAAGATTTAGCAATCCCATTCCATGGGATGGGTCCCCAGCACAGATGGGATGTAGGCATTAGCTAAAAGGACCACCATTTACCATGAAAAGGCCACAGCGTGCCACTCTGCAACTGAAAATTACTCTTTAAGGAGAAGCAACACGCACACTTAGTTCAAAATTGTTTAAGGCGATGCAAACACAAAAAACAACTCATGGGGAAAAAAGTGCAGAGAATGCTTCATAAGGTACAGGTAAAACCCTTTTGACTCTCAGAGGTAACACTCCCACTTTTGTAATACAACAATGGTCCAAAATATTCTGCATTTCACATGATGAATGGCTAAACCTGCCCATTTTCTGAGGGTTTGGTTGTACTGCAATTGGATGGATGATAACACAAAAGTGTGCATCACAGACCTTGTCCTAGACTTTGCCATCTGGTTGAAGGAGATACTGTCATTCATTGGGCAAGTAATATTTGTTATCTTGCTACAACATGCACTTTTGTTACAACAGCCTGCTCACACAACAGTTTTAGGTAGGTGGGGAAAACTTACAGACTTGCACTGATGTCAAGAAATGGCACCTTTATGCTGAGGCACGCTTTCTGGAGAGCTTGAACAAGCCCTGCGTTAGTGATACCAAGCACAGTGGGACAGAGAAATAAAAGCAGTTTACCACATTAGAAATTAAGTGTTTTAATTAATTCTCAGTGGAAATAGCTGGAAACAAAAACCATGCCCAGATGGGAGATAGGAAGAAGGGTAGAAATCCACTATGGAGATGAGGTTTCAACACGGCAAGATACAGGAACCCAGGAGTGCTGATGGCCACCCATGCTCACGATCCCCCCTCTGCCCTTCAAGCTGGAGACGGGCACTGGCGTCTGCGCATGGTTTTGCTTTGGAAACTGGGCAAGTAGGGACAGGCGTCGCATCTCTGAGCGCAGGGTGAGCGAACCCTCCCCTGGGCCAACGGACCTTTAACCCATCCTTTTTGCATTTGAACCAGTGAAGTGGGAGTGAAGCCCTGAACGCAGCATCTGCTGGTTCCCCAAGTCACTCCATCACTTCACGGGTGGGGAGGACACATCCCAGGAACCGGCTTTTGAGTCGTCAATTATGCTATGGCTCTGCAGTGCAATTATTCATAAATATTTATACACACACACGCCCTTTGTTCTGCTTTTGTGTGACATAGAGGGGAATTTTGGCTCTGTTCTCTCTCCCTCACCTGGATTTGTTCTGCCCTTTCTGCTGGATACAAGGGATTTGATTGAATTAACTTAATTGGCAAATGTATTGTTCAGACAGCTGTGACAGAAATGACTTCGTGCATTAGTCAGAAGGTTAAGTAGCTCATGGCAGCTCCCAACACCTCTTTTGCTGCCAGACACCTCTGTACCGACTCCGAATCGTGTTTTGAAGCAGGTTTAGAGGGCAGCTCTGCTGTGTTGTACATCACGTTTGGGTGCGGAGAGGCAGCATGGTCAGAGATGCCTACGTCTCTGGCTACTTGCCATGCTCCCAGCCATTTGCCATGTCAGGTGCATTGGAAATTGTACCTACACGGCATTTTTCTTGAACAGAGGGCAACTGTATGTCTGGAAAACAGCCCTGCCATACAAGCCAATGTTTCTGCCTTGTCTTTATCTCACATGCTATGGTTGAACTTGGTCTGTCTTGCAGACCTCAAGGCCTTGCAGGAAGGCTGTGCATGCCCATGCTCTGGAGATGCTCTGCAGTGCTGATACTCTCACCCCATCACCTCACCCTTGCAGCCTGAGTGCCGCCCATGTAACTTGGTATTAGTGGGACCACAGTCACCCAGGGATCCCTCCACAAAAAACTGAGCAAGAAACGTCTCCAGAGGGCTATCCAGGTCTCCAGACAGGATGACTTGTCCTTGGGCAGACCTTCCTCTCTCCCCTCTGACTCTCCAGTGGCTGAGCTGATGAGGCTCATAATTTCAGTGCCTCAGCTAAGTGCCTAAAATGGACTAGTTGTCAGCAGTCCTTCCCCTCCTCCCTTGAACTGTTGCCTGTTACTCATTGCATTTTGCACAAACCACATAATTTTACAGCTTGGAAACCCATTATATGCATGTGATCTTCCATGACAGTGTCAATACTTTGGCCTCCTTTGGATTCCTGCAACTAGAAGAAAAGCCAAGAAGAGGTATGCCAGCAGCACAGAGAAGCAGAATGGGAACCTGATGGCTGGGAATGCTGTGGGACAGGCTAAGACATAAAAACAGGAGAGACATTTTTCACTACTCTTCTCGTGGGCTGCACCACTCAAGACGGAGCCAGGCCCTGCAGTACGACGTTGCTGTTTATGCACAAAAGCCATTGCTATACCATCGGGAAACAGGCTGTCACCTTATGTCACTGACAGCAGCGATGGCTGCACTACAGAGGTTAATGGACACTTTCAGCACACGGGTGAGGCAAGCGACCCTTTGGGATGTGACTGCTGCCTGTACCACAGCTCAGGATGAAAGTGCCTCCTCTGCTCACAGCCTCCGGGGCTTGCAGCCTTCGCTGTTCTCCAACGCTCCCTCCAGCCGCTGGCAGCAGACACGGCCAACAGCAGGTGACATAAAACCAGGTGTCTCCAGCTGCGGCCCGGGCAGGCGCACGTCCCCACGCAAACCGACAAATTCAATGACTGAAGCCCCACAGATCTGCAGTGGGTGCAAAGAGAGACAGGGCATTAATCCTGATGTCACCCCAGAAGTGGCTCTGTCCCAGCCATCGCTGGATGCTGCCAGCACTCAGATGAGACCGAATTGCCTTCTCATGCGTGGAGGAGGTCACCTCTAGATGACCGGCAAGGCAAGGCGTGAGAGAAGCTCGTATTTACCACTGCTTTGCACCCTGAGCATCCTCTGGACAGGCAGCGGTCCATCGCCCAGGGCGGGCAGGACAGCCCTTCCCCAGCACCACGGGCACTTGAAAAACACCTTTAAAGCTTATTCTCTGCACATACAGGCATAGAGAGAATGGGAAATTTTCATAACCATTTTGATTTCCACTAACTGAAGCCAGTGTAAATCTCTGTTTTTTATGAATCTCACTTACATTTCGTGCCTGACTTGTGCATAAAACTTCCCCAGATTTACACAAGCTAACTCAATAAGTCATCCTCTTCCCAATCGGGCCCTATATCTTGATGACCTTTTAGAAACCAATGACTGCTTTCCTGTTGTTATCCATAATTGGAAAAGCACTGGAGATAAGAAAATTTATAGCAACGAGTGATCTACCTGTGCGAGACAATAAAGAATGCTGGGCGGTGAAAGAACGGGGAAGAAAAATCCCACACAGGGAGATGCGCAGGCGCACGGGCACACGTAGACACACACACAGCTCAAGCTGAACTTTCCCTGTCCTTACTAAATCTCTCTCAACTCTCCCCTCCTTGAGCCCTTGACTCCCCTGACCATGCAGCCTCCACTCTGCAGGACAGATGCACCCCTGTCAAGTTCAGTCTTCTTGGAATTTACTTGCAAATCTTTTGGTTTAATGTGAATGAAGCATCATATAGGAACCCGCCTTCACTCCCAAAGTGAATAATCCCATCACACAACACAGGCCTCTAGGAAAGCAAACCAGGACTGCAATGTGTATACTGCTATAGGCACAACGCACAGGGAGACAGGCAGGGTAGACCTCAGTGCTTGTCACACAGCACACATGCACATCGCTTTGGGGTTAATCACAAAGACACATTAATCATCTCCCCATCATTCATAGCGATCTCTGCCAGCGGGAATCATTCCACACGACAGGATCCCTGAACTGCTCCCGGACATCAAAAGACCCATTCCCAGACTGAATCTTATTTGGTTTTGAAACAAAGGCAGAAGATCACGGGCAGCCACATCCCTTCTCTGGGACTGAACCAACAGATTGGGATGCAGCACTCCTATTTGTAAGAAATGGGAGTTGTCTGTAAGGCAGCGGTCCTGATCTTGGTTGTACCCAAGGACATGCCAAGACTGAAGAAGGGAAACGGTTCCAGTCACATCTACTTTCAAGTCCGAGTAACCCAGGTGACATTCTTGTCTATAGGAACCAAGGAGGTGCTGAAAGGAAAAGAAAAGCATTTCCTAGTCTAAGGGTAAGAAAACCTACACCAGCAGTATTAATAAGGCCAAGCGTGGAGGTGTCGTGGTTTAAACCCCAGCCCCTCCCAGCCGCTCATTCACTCGCTCCCAGTGGGATGGGGGAGAGAATCAGAAGGGTAAAAGTGAGGAAACCCGTGGGTTGAGATAAAGACAGTTTAATAGGGAAAGCAAAAGCTGTGCACGCAAGCAAAGCAAAGCAAGGAATTCATTCATCCCTTCCCATCGGCAGGCAAGTGTTCAGCCACCTCCAGGAAAGCAGGGCTCCATCACATGTTACTTGGGAAGACAAACGCCATCACTCCGAACATCCCCCCCTTCCTTCCCCTTCCCCCAGCTTTCCATGCTGAGCGTGACGCCATACGGTATGGGATATCCCTTTGGTCAGCTGGGGTCAGCTCTCCCGGCTGTGTTCCCTCCCAGCTTCTTGTGCATCTCATCGCTTGCGGAGTATGGGAAGCTGAAAAGTCCTTGACTTGGTATAAACACTGCTTAGCAACAGCTAAAACATCAGTGTGTTATCACACTATTCTCATGCTAAATCCAAAACACAGCACTATACCAGCTACTAGGAAGAAAATTAACTTTATGCCAGCTGAAACCAGGACAGAAGGGGATGTCTAAGGTTTGCAAAGCAGAGGGATGAAAATCTACATGCAAATAATTTGTCCAATCTTACAGTAAAAGTTGCTTTCAACCTTCCTGCAAGAGCAGGAGGCTCCTACAAGAAGCAGCCAGGATTCAGGGGCACTGCAGGGGACAAAAGTAGGGACACATGCAAGCAGCCTTCAGGAAATTACCTAGCCCTCTCGGGTCTCCATGTCTTCTGCTGAAAAGTAGCAATAAAGGGGCAACGCTCAGTTCCTATTGCGAGAGCATTCTCAGGTAGTTGGACGAGAGTTGCTAACGCAGTAAAAAAAGTGGCTTTCAAAACCGCTGCTGTCGCTCGAGACACACAGATGTGAGTAACCTGCACCTGCTCCGAGCGCTGTACAAGCGTTTTTACGCACCTCTGAAGCCTGCCCTGGCTTAAGATGGATCCCAGGCACGGGTCCATACATCAGCTCAGCTTTCTTATTTGCAGTCAGAAAGATTACGCAGAACTATCTGTAATAATTAACTCCCAAGAGAGAAGTTAAAGTAAAACTAGGAAGAGCAAGAACCAGAAAAAAACCATGACAAATTCCTAGCAGGGGCTGGGATCAGGAAAGGCAAACAGAAAGGAGCGGTTGTCGTTGAGGAAACCCTGGCAGCTCTCCCCTACCAGCACTCAGCCCTCGTAAATAAAGATCTCTGCAGCTTCAGCGAGGGTTGCTGGGTTTTGTGTGCAGTGGAAGGCTGCTCCAGATGTTCCCAATTTGCAGCTTTTGAACTGGCTCCCAGTAAGCTCTGCCAGAGGCTTTTTTGGGGAAATGAGGTGGTGGCATCTCAGCTCAGGGCTGAACGCCCCACCTTGCTGGGGTCTCTTCCAGCTGTTCTCCTCCGGTTCTGCTGAATTCAGTCTGTGCTGAGGACATGTTCCTCAGACATCTGTATTTTCGGATTATTCATTATGAATTGATTAGTTCAGCCCAGAGTCACCCTGATCATATTCTTCCTATGTACTAACATCTCAATGAATGAGCAGTCAAGTAGAAAATGAATGCATTAGGGCCCGATTGTATTACTAAGCTCTTGTATATGCTAACGAATGCAGCGGTGTTTAATTCAGCCAAATAACAAACAGGTAGTTACAGAGTTAAACAGCACAAGTGTCCAAACAAGAGTAAAACATCAAAAAACCTCTTAATATCTTTTGGGCTTAGCATTCAAATTAGCTTTGTTTGTGGAGAATTCTTTTGTCTGGGTATAGAGACATTTTCCCGCTAGTATTTTCACAATTATGACACTGAACTAGCCACTTTCATCCCTGCCAGGGTAGAATTGATTACAAACCACCTAGTTAATTAAAACAACAACCTGCATTCAGACCTGCTTTTTAGCAGAAACTAAGCTCAGAAATTTTTTTGTAACTCCATTGGAATTGCTATTTGCAATTCAATATGCAAGATAAAGTTCTCTGCTGGGAACAGAGAAATGCAACTTTTTTTTCTTCCTCTTTTTTTTTTTTTTTTAAATCATACACTGTATGAGATAATGTCCTATTTCCATCCACAAGGACTACAACTGTATATATGAAAGAGAAAAGCTCAGAGAAAGCACACTAATCTCAAAAGAAATGGGTACATTTTCTAAGCAGGTTGGCCAGTCAGGAACTTTGGTTTTGTTACTTTGGCTTACTGCATGATGCAGAGAATAACTACGCTCTGGATCACAATGTATTTTTCAAAACTTCAGAGCAATAGATGAAAAAGTCTGGAAAATTTCCACACAGCCCAAGCCTCAGGTTTGACTCCCTTGTTTACAACAGACCAGCACTTCTGCAGACACCTAAAGCCGTGTAGTCCGAGCACACCCACCGCTGTTGCGTTCAGTGGGCACCGAGCACACAGACCTACTCCTGCTCCTCCAATTTACAAGGATATTTATTCAGGGAGCTTTTAATAAGGATTGCCAGACAGGCTCAGGTTGTGCAGGCAACCAACATCCTAACAGGTCCACGTTATACCTCGTGTCAGCCGGTTACCATTAAAATGTAACAGGGGCAGTATTAAAAAAAATTGCTCTTCCTTCTTAGCAAGAAAAGAATCAGCTACAACACCAAAAACACTGTGATAGCTGTTAGTACAAGGCCTGGGCAGCATCCCCCTCCACAAAAACGTGGGCACTGACCCCCCTCTGGAGCCCATCAGGGTGACAATTCAGAAGAGCAACGGCTGTGTCCAACATGACCCGAATACAGCAACGCGACTCAGCGGTGAGGTTGCATTTCTCAGGCAGCCTTGCCGGCTTATTGGCTTGCACAAAAATCCCTAAGAAATTCCTCCTGGATTTTACCCCTCTTGACATTTTTCCTAAAAGGGAAAGCAATATGCAGCAACACTGCAGAGAGGCCAGCTACCCCATTAGAATGCTTTGGGATCACTGCACGGCAGAGGCCCCAGGTGCTTGCAGAAGCAAACCTGCCTGTGATGCCGGATGGCTGAGCCGTGGTACCGTGAACCGTAGCTGGGCCAGCAAACAGCCCTGCAGAACCGACCCTCGTGCTCCTTGCACAAGAAAAGCAGCCAAGTGTGGCACGAGCCACAGGCGCATGACGTTCCTCTGTTACTGACCCAATGCCAAATCCCTTCTGAGAGCAAAGGCTTCCAACAGGGGGAATTTGGCTGCTCCTTTGACTCAAAGATGGGCAGTTCTCCCAGAGGTCAGAGATTTTAATTTCCCATCTCTGCTAAGCCTCTAATGGCCTGGACTTGACTGTGTGAAGATGGCCAGACCTCATGGCCAAAGACCTGTCCTTCCATGAACAGTAGGACACTGTGGAACCGAGAGCTCAAAGCCGCTAAGCAGAACCTAGAGCCTGCAAGAGGTGCCTATAACAACCTGAGCGGAGAAGACTGACTCATTCCCTTGTTTTCCCCAAGCACAGACTGTATCTGTTTGGCAATAGATCAAGGAAAATGACAGTATAAACTGCCAGATCCCAGCAAATATCTTCTTTTGCTGCCTCTTTTTCATTTCCAAGAGACAGAGTTGGCTTTGCTGCTATCCCAGAGAGCAAACCTCATCCTCAGGTCTAAATTTGGCTCCCCCATCCTCTTAATAGGCAAAGTGACAGAGGAATTGGTCTTGTACAACATTATAAAAACTCTCTCCCAGAGTCAGTCAGTCCTCTACACCGCTTTGGGGTCTCCTCGATCAGTAGAAAGACAAATGGGCTTTGCATCATGCTGCTGGGGAGCACAGTTAAGGATCGCCGAGGTTTTGCCGTAAGGTCCCCCCGCCACATGGGAGACCTGCTGGCTGCAGCCCGCTTGAAGGGAAGGTTAGGCACTTGAGGTACTTCTCAGGTGAGAGTCTCCTAACAGAGGCACGAGAGACAAAAGACTGCCAGAAACGCTGTATTCATCAGCCTTTCTGTATTCATGGAAGAGATGTGCAGGTTTAAAAACATATACAGTAACAGTCTGACTTAAGTGCAGATGAAAGCTGCTGGGGTCCGACCCCCAGGAGAGCTCTGCGGGAGCCGCAAGAGCGGCTGCGGTGCAGACTCCCCTGAGGATCTCCAGAACTGAAGTTGGAAGAATTGCCCCAGGAAAGGACTCCAGAGCTGCTGCCTCCTCGGTGCCTGGGGCAGAACTAATCCCGAAAACGGGGTGTTAGCACGGGCCAGCAGAAGAGTCAGAAACTCACCCTCATTCTCTGCAGCATCTGTTAGTCCTGATGTAAGGCCAGCAGAAATCTTGGTTTTGCAATTTGGGCATGTTTCCACTAAGAACCGCAGTGAGACCATTCACTCTTTTTATACAGCCCACCAAAGAGCCATTTAGTGGTAATGACCAAACTTGGTTTCATCTTGACAACCTTTAATAGACTCCTGTATATTATTGAGATTTTAATGGAGCTAGTTGAAAAACAGAAAAAGTAACGCACAATATGAAGAAGCTGCTTTTTGTTTTCGATATTCAGAATAAACCATTATTTTGAATTTTTCCTAAATATTTTGTATACTTCCCATACTTCCCCACTCAGAAAAGTTTATATTTATTATTTCGGATTTTCCATCACATCTTTTCCTTTTCCTTATTTTTTTTTTTCCTTCTTCTTACAGCCATAGAAGAAAATGTAGAAAAAGAATACAAGAAAAAGGAAAATCAAGTGGTGATGACCCCGTTAGCCATTCTCCCAGGACTGACTGCTCCCCACGAGTCTGCCCTCTTGCTCTTTCACTTACAAGGGCAAAGAGCTTGAGGAGGGAGCGTGCACAAGCCCCGGGCAGAGAGCAGGACATAGTTCATGAGACGTGTGACAAGTAAGCGACAGCATCTGACGGGACATGATTGGAAGAATCATCTGGTCTTTCCAAAGTAAGAATTAGAAGCTGGACATGTATAACTAGAAGTGGGTCAGCAAACCAGTTCATTTGCCTTCTCTTGAGAGGTGCCATTCTCCCTTTCTGCTTGAGGAGGGCAACAAGACAGGGGGATCTCCAGGCCTCTGTGAACACTAACGGACCCAAGGAAAGGAGAGGACGGACCCTCCAAGTGCCCCTCAACATAAGCAGACAAGGACAGCAGCAATAGTTTAGCCATCTTAGAAATATTTTGCTTGCACAGAGACAAACAATGGTACCTACCTGGTAACTCTATAGTCCCAAGACTTGTCCTGTACAAACAGGATAAGCCTCTCCATAGAAATTATCTTCTTGGCATTAGACAGGTGTTCCTGAGCCAGAGGAACAAACTCCCTCAAGAACAGTGATAAGACCTCTCCAACTGCCGGGAACGGCTAGGTTATCAAATGTTTATGGTAATCAAAAGAGAAGGCAATCATATTCAACCCCAATGGGTTAGGATGAATATCAGGCAACATGGGCATCAGTATTCGTGATTATGAGCTCCTGGGTTGATAAAGCCAGTTAGATGTAAACAGAGGCATCAGTAGCAAATGAAACTAAGACCTCTGTTCCCAAACACAACTCTACCAGTTGAGGGAGTTTCATCTAAACACTGGAAGAAGCAGGTATCAAAGCAGAACTGCTTTAGACAGAGAAACAAATTCGACAAACACATGGTTTACTCAACCCATGCAACAGAGTAGATCTCTAGTTTCACCCCATGCCTCCCATGGAAAGCAGAAGCTGTAAGGTTTTTACTCTTGCAAGTGTAAGGCTAAGTTTGGGAGGCAAACTGCCTTGGAGGAAACCCTTATAGCAATTAGAAGTTAGGTTTTATATGACACGAAGCAGTAGTGAGATGGACTGTTTATAACATAGGGAAAGCCTTGTCTTGCTTCACTGGGGAACTAGGTACACGAGCAAGATACCTTGTAAAATCTGCAGAAATTGTCCAAGCAGTTCAGAAAAGGAACATAGGGCTGGTCAAAGTCATCAGACTAACAGGCCTGCAGACAGATGCTTTCTATTAATAGACCAAAAAAAGAAAGAAAGAAAAAAAAAAAAGGACAGTATGGCCTGAGAAACAAAAGACTCCCCAACATTATTTGGTTTAACCTACGTGTTCAGTTATATCCAGGAGAAGTCCTCCTGATGACCCATCGTATGGATCCAAAAAATACTCCTGCCTTGCCTTTGCATTGCTCAAAGTAGGAAGGCCATGAGTATTACTCACAGAAAGTGGCTGTATATTGTTCAAAACAGGTAAATGGCTTTAACTGATTTAATTTTTTGTTATCAGTCATGTTTGGTCTCCAGAGCTACTTTTCACAACCTGTAGGAGCTCATATGCTTGGAAGAACTATCACAAAGCTGGAGAGAAATACAGGGTGGGAAATGCCTGCTCCGGATTTCGTACCAGCACTCTTGGAGTAAAATGCTTCGCTCAGGCAAGAGCTGGAAAGAAGTAGAGACACAAAGTGGGAAGATTATCCACTAATTTGTCCAACAAGATCAACTCATTGCCCCCAAAAGAAAGAGTTGGGACCACTCTTGGGGCAGCAAGCAGGGTTAACGTCACAAAAACCACAGGTGGACCACTAATACATGTACCCATCTCATACGTCTTCTAGGGAGGTGCTCCTAATCATGCCACCACAAAACAAGACCATGTAGCTCCATGAAACATGCAGCCAGCATGCTCTCCATCAGTGAACCAGTCTTCAGCTGAAGCCTTTCATGAGAAGGTCTCAGGTCCATTGAAGGCAGCAGAAAGGCCCCATGAGGATGGCCATGACAACAGAGGAGTGGGAAGCCCAAAAACTGATGGACACTTACACCATATTCGTGGCAGCGGGGGAATATTGCTGCTGTTATCTGTGCCAAAATCAGGATCTGAGGCAGTTCAGGTGCCTTCAAACTCTTTGCCCCATAGTGCTTCCAACACGCACAGCCAAACCGCCCGCTTGGCCAGGGAGGAAACATGGAAGAACCTGCCCAACATCCAGCCAGGGCCATGCTCCCGCAGGAGCCATTTTCCAGCTTC
>NW_009212545.1:51535-51828 GCF_000690835.1 Fulmarus glacialis
CGGGCAGCCTTCAACGTACAGTGCTTTCTGCTCCTCCCTGTCCAAGGGCATGCCCAGACAGCCTGCAAGAACACCGGCTGGGAGCCGGCAGGAAGGGGACAACAGTTTGGGGTGGGGGAAAGGAGGAGGCAGATTGTTGGGGTTTTTTTTGGGGGGGTGCTTTCTGCTCCTCCCTGTCCAAGGGCATGCCCAGACAGCCTGCAAGAACACCGGCTGGGAGCCGGCAGGAAGGGGACAACAGTTTGGGGTGGGGGAAAGGAGGAGGCAGATTGTTGGGGTTTTTTTTGGGGGGG